>NW_007033360.1:140622-176714 GCF_000164805.1 Carlito syrichta | reverse complement strand
CCCCGTGCCCCCCCCCCCAGCAAATCTCCATCAGATGCAAGACCAGGACAACTCAGCCTTTCAATTCATGGTTTAGCATAATAATCTCTGGTAAACTTTTAGGTTCCTTGTCAAGACCAAAGATCAAAGGTCACCCTTTGGCCAAAGTCATAAAAGTAACAATACACCACCTTTGGTCAAGGAGTTTGTGAATTGCAAATGTCTGAGTTTGTGAATTGCAAATGTCTAACAAGTCTCTTGCAGAAAAAATGCCCCCAAGGTGAACCTAATCAGCCCTGTGTGACCTATGTGACATGAATAAACCCCACCATGGCAGCAATCATGTGACTAACCCACCCATCTACCTGCTGTCCTTCAGCTGACGTCAGTACCTGCACTTGCCTGCCCCTTTGTGATGATATGGAGCAGACCACCACCCAATCACCTTAATGATCTTTCCTCACCTAGGGGAATGGTTAGAAGGACTCAACCACAAGCAACCAGGGGCTACTGCCTTGCTAGACTCTGATGTCACCATGCTTCCTGGCTTTGGCCCTCTCCCCCACCTTGAGGAGAATTTTCTCTCTCCCTTCTCTTTCTCTCTTTAATTTACTTTTAAATAAACTTTTCTTTCTTTGTCTCTTTGTGTGTTGCAATTCTTTGCATTACTTGGATTTCTGCATTACTGGTGCTGTGCCCCTCACCTCTCCATCTCTCCATCCACCCTCACCCTATCTGTTCCCTAACAGTGTGATCTTTGGGGGGCTGCTGGAGAACTCTGTTTTCTCATATTGTCAGAATTATTTTTCTGGTTCCTTCTCATTTGGATGGATGATTTCTTCTTATTTATGGCTGGCAGGAGGCTGACATAGGACTGTACACAGCCTTGGTGAGGTGAATTGCCAGGTGTAGCAGCTCTGTGCTGTGTACCTGCACTGACTCAAGGCATCTTCAGTGCCCAGTATGACTTGGAAAGTGTTGTTAGCTGGTGTTTGGGATCAGGCCTTCCCCAAAGTTGCGGTGTTCTATCTGATGTGGTTGGATATACTGTAGACCTCTAGCCAGGAAGTGGCTCTTGTGGGAGAAAGCCGACTATGATAATGGCCTGAGGGTTCCTTCTTGGAGAGTGTTTCTCCAAGGAAGTGACCTTCCTGTCTAGGCCAAGGGTGGGGCTCTGGGGATTTTCCAGGTTTTCTGTTTTGAGCCCTCTGGGTTCATGCAAGAGAAACGAGATGGAGCACCTGGAAGTGTGCACTCTTAGCTGCCCCAGTGGGAATTAGGAGGGAGTCCCAGGCCGGAGGGGGGGCGGAGCAACACCTTTGTGCAGAGGAGGCCCAGAAGAGTTCCCAAGGGGAGAGGTTGCTATGGCAATTTATCCCACCTGGTCCCTGCCTTGATCTCAGGCAATCTGCCATCTGAATGTCAAGGTGCTGCTGGGCCCAGGGCCTCAGGTGTTCTCAGGCAACCCACCCAGCCAGGAACTGTCTGCAGCTGCAGAGTTTGCCCGTGGGGTCTGTTCCCTCCCAAGCAGGCTGGAAAGCAGCTGCTTTATCCTGCAAGGGTTGACTGAGTTTCTGGGAAAGGGGACTGGTGCTGCTCTCAGTCTTCTTCCTGCACCACTCCTTGACTGAACAGGCTGTGAGGAGGGGCTTTCCCCTGAGGGACTGGGTCCCACGAGCCCCAGAGATCCCTGCAAGTTTGTGGTAGGAGCACAGAACTCCTGAAGTTCCATCATTCCCCTCCCCACTGCGTCCTGAGGCCATGGTGGACTATGCGGTGCAGGAGAGAGTCCAGCCAGTTCCAGCCCAGGTCAGTGAATAATTTCTTTCTTCTTTGGTATAAATGTTTTGTTTTGTTTTCTCTCCTTTGGAGACTCCTGGGGTTTTCACTCTGTAGGAGAAACTCACTCTAGCTTCCTCATGTCAGCCATCTAAATTCCAGTCAACTCAAGTAACTTTATAGCAAAGAAAATTATCAGAGACAAACAGGGACATTATATAATGATAAAAGAGACAATTCACCAAAAAGATATACATCCCTTAATACATATGCAGTTAAAAGCACAGCCTCAAAATATGTGAAGAAAAACTGACAGAACTGAAAGAAAAAATAGAAAAAGTTGCAATTATGTTTGAAGATTTCAACACCCCTCTCTAGGTAGTAGATAAAATTAGTAGACAAAATCACCAAACACACAGAAGCACTGAACATTATCAATCCACTGGCTCTAAATGATATATAGAAAAGATTCCCCACAGCAATAGTAAGATACACATCCTTTCCAAGTGGACGTGGAAAATTCACCATCTCCTTGGTCATAAAATAAACCTTAATAAAATATGAAGAATTGAAAGCATGCACTATGATCTTTGACCATAATATAATTAAACCAGAAATTAGTAGCAGAAAGATAATACAAAAATCCCCCAAATGCTTGGAAATTAAACAATACACTTATAAATAATCTATGGTTCAAAGAGGAACTCCCAAGAGATTTTTTTTTTTAATGTTAACTGGAAAATTAAAACACTTCAAAAATTTGTGGTACTCCTTCAGAGCAATGCTAAGGGGAAATGTACAACATTAAATGCTTATAGTAAAAGAAAAGAAAGGTTTCAAGTACCCAGTAACTAGAACAAGAATAGCTAAATAAACCCAAAACGTCCAGGCACAGTGGCTCCTGCCTGTAATCCTAGCATTTTGGGAGACTTGCAATGAGATGATTGCTTGAGCCTAGGAGCTCAAGACTAGCATGAGCAACATAGCAAAACCTTGTCTTTACAAAAAATCAAAAAATTAGCCAGACAAGGGTGGCACATGTCTGTAGTCCCAGCTACTTAGGAGGCTTAGGTGGAAGGAACACCTGAGCCCAGGAGATTGAGACGGCGGTGAGTCATGATCATGCCACTGCACTCCAACCTGGGTGACACAGTGAGACTCCAACTCAAAAATTTAAAAAATAAAAATGAAAATAAACCCAAAGCAAATGGAAAGAAGGAAATAAATAACAAAGAATGATATACCACAACCAGGTGGAGTTTATCCCTGGAATGCCAGGTTAGTTTGCATCTAAAACTCAATCAGGTAACCCACTATACTAAAGTTCTGGAGAAGCAATCTCACATGATCATCTCCATTGATGTAGAAACAGCATTGGAAAAAAATCAACATCCATCATGATACAAACTCTCACAAACTAGGAATCGAAGGGAACTTTCTCAAGTTGCTAAAAGGCATCTACAAAAAACTTACAGCTCATATTATACTTGACATCAGCTGAATGTTTTCAAGCAAAACCTGGGAGCAAAGCAAGGCCTGAGGGGCAGTTTCCTGTGTTGATTAGCAGGGAAAACAAAGCTCTGATGAAAGAAAACCTAATAAAAGAAGAGATATACCATGTGTTAAGGACTAAATGTTTGCACACCCCCGCCCCGCCACACACACACAAACATACACACTTTTATATATTGAAGCCCTAAACCCCAGAGTGGCTATATTTGGAGATGAGGGCCTCTAAGGGAGTAATTAAAATCAAATAAGTTTACCAGAGTGGGGCCCTGATCCAATAGGGTTAGTATCCTTATAAGAAGAGACACCGAAGCGCTCACATTCTTTCCACGCACATGCACAAGAAAGAAAGAGGTCCTGTGAGAACCCAATCAGAAAACAACTATCTATAACCCAGGAGAGAGCCCTCACTAGATATCAGCAATGGACGTCTAGTCTCCAGAAATGTGAGAAAATAAATTTATGTTGTCTAAGGCACCCAGTCCATGGGATTTTGTTATAGCAACCCAAGCAGAGTAATATGCCATATTTATGAATTGGAAGACTCAACAAAGTAAAAGTATTAATTCTATCCAAGTTGATCTAGAAATTTAATATCATTTCTATCAAAATCCCAACAAGATTTTTCATAGAAAAGCTAATTCTCACATTTACATAGAAAGGCAAAGCAACTAGAGTAGGCAAAACAATTTTTAAAAATAAAAATAAAGTTTGAAGAATCACACTACCCAAATATAGAACTTACTAAAACATACCATAATCAAGAGAACATAGAACTGATCAAAGACTAGAAACATAAATCAACAGAACAGAATAGAGAATCCATAAATAAGTCCATACAAATATAATCTATTATTTTTTTACAAATGTAAAGGTAATTCAATGGGGAAAGATTAGTCCTTTCAACACGTGGTATAGAAACAACTGAGCATTCTTATACAAAAATATGAAATCTCAACCTAGGTCTTATAATGTTCACAAAAATTTACTCAAAATATATCATAGGTTTAAATGTAAAAATATTAGTTTTATGTAAAAGTAATTTCAGTTTTGCATTGTTGATATTTGCAGTTTGATACTGGAATATATTCCTTAATAAATGTGGTCGTGTTGCACCTCATTTTAATGCACATTTCTCACTTTATGTTTTTTTGACATTATTTGTTGTTTATATTTATTTTGAACTATGGAAATGTTGCTAGACAAAAAGTGAATTCGAGTGATTTTCTTATTCAAGTTCAAAATGGGTCATAAAGCAGCAGCGACAACTTGTGACATCAACAAAGCTTGGCTCAGGAACTGCTAAGGAACGTACAGTGCAGTGGGGGCTCCAAGAAGTTTTGCAAAGGAGATGAGAGCCTTGAAGATGAGGAGTGTCATGGTGGGTCATTGGAAGTTGACAATGACCAACTGAGAGTCATCAAAGCTGATCCTCTTACAACTGCACAAGAGAAGAACTCAACGTCAACCATTCTACAGTCATTCCACATGTGAAGCAAATTGGAAAGGTGAGAAATCTCGATAAGTGGGTGCCTTGGAACTGATCGAAAATCAAAGAAATCATCATTATGAAGCATCGTATTATCTTATTCTACACAATAACAACAAACCATTTCTCAATCAGATTGTGATGGGCTATGAAAAAGTAGATTGTAGCCGGGCTCGGTGGCTCAGCCTATAATCCCAGCACTTTGGGAGGCTGAGGTGAGTGGATTGCCTGAGCCCGTGGGTTCGAGACCCGCCTGGGCACCTTGGCGAGACCTTATTTCTACAATAAATCAAAAAATCAGCTGGGCGTGGTAGCACGTGCCTGTAGTTCCAGCTACTCGGAAGGCTGAGGCGGAAGGATCGCCGGAGCTCAGCAGGTTGAGGCTGCGGTGGCCAGGAGCGGCCACTGCACTCCAATCTGGGCGACAGAGTGAGACTCCAACTCAAAAAAGAAAAAGAAAAAGAAAAAGTGGATTGTATGTGACAACCAGCGATGACCAGTTCAGTGGCTGAACCAAGAACAAACTCCAAAGCGCTTCCCAAAGCTAAACTTGCACCAACAAAAGGTCACTGTCACTGTTTGGTGGTCTGCTGCCAGTCTGATCGATGACAGCTTTCTGAATCCCTGCAAAACTATGACATCTAAGAAGGATGCTCAGCACATCAATGGTATGCAGCAAAAACTGCAACACCTGCAGTGGCATTGATCAACAGAAAGGGCCCAATTCTTCTCCATAACTATGCCTAACCACACATCACACAACCAACACTTCAAAAGTTGAATGAATCGGGCTACAAAGTTTTGCCTCATCCTCCATATCCATCTGACCTCTCACCAACCAACTCCCACTTCTTCAAGCATCTCAACAGCTTCCACAACCAGCAGGATATATGCAGAAAATGCTGTCCAAGAGTTCTTCAATCCCAAAATGCAGACTTTTATGCCCCAGGAATAAACAAACTTATTTCTCATTGGCAAAAATGTGTTGATTGTAATGGCTCCTATTTTGATTAATAAAGATGTGTTTGAGCCTAGTTAAAAATGACTTAAAATTCACAGTCCAAAATCGCAATTACTTTTACACCAACCTAAAATTCTAAAACTTTTCAGCAAAAACCTTTGTGACCTGGGGCTAGGCAAAGCGTTCTTAAACATAAACCAAATGCACAATCCATAAAAGAAAAAAAAAATACGTTGGATTTTATCAATATTACCACATTTTTGCTCTGTAAAAGACACTGTTAAGAAACTGAAAAGATTAGCTACAGACTTGGAAAAAATATTTGCAAATCTCTAACGAAAGACTCGTAAACATATAAAGAATTCTCAAAACTCTGCAGTAAGAAAATGAGGAACCCAATTTAAAAATTGGCAAAAGACTTACAGATAGATACTTCACTAATGAGGATATATTGAATCAAACAAAAAGATGTTCATCATCATCAGCCATCACAGAAATGCAAATTAAAATCACAATTAGGTATCATTACACATATATCAGAACGACCAAAATAAAAAATACCTACAGCTTTAAGTGCTGCAAGAATGTGGGTCAGTTAAACCTTCCATACATTGCCGTGAGAATGCAAAATGGTACCGCTTTCATGAAAATCATTTTGGCAGTTTCTTAAAAAGTTAAACATACCCTTACCATATGATCCAGTAATCCCACTCCTAGATATTTACTGTAGTAGAATGAAACTTATGTTCACACAAAAACCTGTATGCAAATGTTAATATCAACTCTACTCATAACCATCTAAAACTAGAAACAATCCAACTGTCCCCCAATGGATAAAAGGTTAAACAAACCGGGATGCAGTGAAACACTACTCAGCAATAAAAAGAAAAAGGCTACTGATGCATGCTTCCAATTAGATAAATCTCAAGGACAATACGCTAAGTGAAAGAAACTAGTCTCAAAAGGCCATTCTCTATATCATAACATTTATGTAGCATCCTCAAGAAGACCAAGCTATAGTGATGGAGAACAGATCAGTGTTGGCAGGGGTTGGGAGAGAGAGGAGGGTGTGACTAAAAGGAGTAGCACAATGGGGTGGTTTCTGGTGGTGCCACTGTCTGTACCCTGATTACAGGGGTAGTGACACAGATTTTTACATGTGCTGAAATTTATAGAACTATACATTCAAAAAGTCAATTTTTCATACATTAATTTAAGAAACAATTTGCTAAAGAAAACAGAAGTGAGAACATTAAATCGGTAGCATTATTTTGACCAAAGGATACTGAACAGTCTTGCAATGCTGTGTCAGAATCAAAATGGCAGATGTGGATACAACTTGATAATCAAGACATAAACTTGACTGAGTTGTATTTAGCCTAGAGTTAGAAAGCAGATCACAACCTTTACTTGGTACAGTACTTGTGTTCCTTAGATTATTTTTTAGCATAAGTGTAATTAATCATAAGATGAGGTAAGCTGTCTAGGGACCTTTACAAAACTACTCACTGATGATATGACTGGCCAAATCAAATTGGATCTTATGATCAATATTCTTCATAATAAAAAGACTGAGCCAGGTTGGCTAAAAGAGTCAATCTTCCTCCATCTAGTAAATTTTATTTGCTGTGTCTTATTCTCCAAGAACTGCCTGCTTATTGATGACTATAAATGGTCCAAAACTCTGTCCAGATATCAGTTAGAGCTCACTGTCTCCATTAGCAATTTTACCATGCCAGAATTTAACGGAACTTCAAAGCTTCTGTTTGACAAATTCCTGTTTCTAAATATAGTACTTTCAAGAATATAACATTTGGGCACTTAATAATTGGCTTATTCTTGATTGGAATATTAATAACAGGTATAGGAGAAAAATCATCAAGCAGGACAAAAGCAAGTTGATGTTTAAAAGGCTCTAGATAGTATCATTTCCAAAGACTTTCACTTATTCACTTATTTATTCTACTATTCAACAAATATTTGCAGAGTACCAACTATGTGACAGATGTTATGCTGGTAAAAAAGACAGACAAGGTCCCTGCTCATAAGCTTGCAATCCCATGCAGCAGAAGCACACAAAATACTCAAGTAAATAGCTAAATGTCTGTAAGATATTTGTAGGTTATAATAGGCGCAAAGAAGGAAGAACCAGGTGATGTGATAGAGAGTAAGTGGGGGAAGTCACTTTAGAGGGAGTGGTCAGGAAACGTCCTCCATCAAGGTAGGATTTGAGCAGGGACCTGAAGGATGAGAATGAGATGGCTGTGTGAAAATGAAGGAATTGGATTCTGAAAGAGTGGATGAGAATGCCTGAAGACAGGAGAGGGCTCGGTGTATTTGAGGACAGAAAGACCAGTGTGACTCGGGATCAGTGAGTGAGAGGGATACATGGTTGTAGAACGGTGTCCAAGAAATGCAGAAGACAAACCAGGCACAATCCACGGGTCAAGGTTGCCTTCAAAATGTATTCTAAGAAAAAAGAAGTTATTAAAGATTGTTAAGTAAAGAAGTGACATATCAAGTGGGAGTGCTAGGGTAGACATTTGACTAAAGTCCAAATGACAGGTCAAGAAATGGAGGCCATGAGTATAGGTAGCACATTCCAAAAGTCTAGCTATGTAGGGGAGTAGAGAAGTCAGGCCAAGAGAATGTCTTTCAACATGAGAGGTGTTAGCGCATACCCATGTGCTGATGGAGATCACCAGCCAGGAGAAACTGGTGATGAGGGACAGAGTGGACACAAAGGTAGGAGTGAACTTCTGAAGAAAGAGGTCATCTCTGATAGCAGGGAAGGTCAAGAAGGTGGGTATATGTGTGTAGCTGAACCTGGTAAGGAAATAATTTGATTTTGGTGCCCAAACATGACTTGCTGGATGAAAGACTGTGTGAAGGCCCAGCCCCTTTGGCTCTTATGCCTCCCCCACCATTGTGTCGTCATGAGGGCAGCAGCCTGGCAAGCCCAGCAAGCTTCCAAGGAAACCGGATGGTGAGGGACACCACCTCTGGGAAAATCTGTAAGCCGTTGCTGTCCCACTGTGTATTCTGTGTCATACAATGGTTGAGCAAGTTGGTTTTGTTATTAATCACACAACTGCCGGAGTTATTGTCACTTGGCCTAAGATTGTTCGTGGAAACTCAGAAGAGATCACAGTTTAGCCTGCAACGCACCCAACCCACAAAAGCAACAGCAGTACAAGGAGACTTACGAGAGTAAGAACGTTTTCGAATGTGTTGGCATGTTGTGGGATGGTTGGCTATGAGAAACACTGAGACCGTGATGGTGGACAAACTGAAAACCAGGACAGAAATTTCCTCACACCGGCAGGATACACATAGTGATGATGAGGAAAAAGGACAGCTTCCTGGGTGCCTATCACCCTTTAGGTAACTGAAGAATGATCCCTTCAGGTGGCAGATTCAACCCAGGTGTCACCAACTGGTGAGCATTCACACTGGCAAAGCTGGCTCTGGATAGCTATGCTCAATCACAGGGCAGTTGGAACCCTGCAGGATGAAAGCATAGGCATCTACAGCTGAGCAGGCGCACAGCAGGCAGGGACAGAGACCGAAGGCACGGTGCCAGGATGGAAGTCTACAGGAACCAGCGAGTAGATACCAGCTATGAATAAGCTTTCCAGGCCATCCTGCTGACTCCAGGGATTTCTTTTCATCTCTCACCCTTCAGCTGCAGTTAAGATCAAGTAAGAACATATTTTTACTAAGTGCATTTAGAGTTACTTTATCTGGAGACCTGGGTGGATTTTTCTACCAAATTGAAAATGGACACTCTTATTTGATCATAAAAATACACACACACGGCATCCTGGAAATAGACCAGAACATATTCTAATTTGGGGGTAGAAACAGAGCAGGAAGCCATCATGCAGTCAAATCTTTTGACCCACAAATGCCTTATCAAATTTCTTCGAGACAGTCATCAATAAATGTCTCTAATCTGATATGAATGCCTCCAGAGACACACGCATGATGACAGGCACATAATTAAGAATCCTGGGCCGAGTTAACATCATTATGGATATACACATGAAACCCAAGATTAAGCACTACCCCACATTAGGGCAATCCTAAAAGTAGCTGAGTATCTTCCACTGGCTTCAGAGCTGAAGCTGTCACTGAATGTGTCCTCAGAAGCACCACACTACTTGTGCTCAAGACATTCTACGGACCTAGAGACCTCAGCGTGATATCAAGCTCCATTCCTAACTGAGTAGAACCAAGAACAACTCTTCCAGTCTTCAGAACCTGCTAGAGTTCAACTTGAAGATCTCAAATATTCCTTCTTGAATGGCAATCTCAACTCCTCTTAGGGTTATGTTTTACATTGTATTTATGACTGGTTTATGGTTCTTTCTCAGTAAATGCACTTATTTGAAAAAGATGCCCTGGACCAGGTACAGTGGCTCATGCCTGTAATCCTAGCACTTTGGGAGATTGAGGCAGGAGGATTCTTTGAGCCCAGGAGTTCGAGACCAGGCCAGGAAACATAAAGAGACCTTCCTGGCAATCTCTCCATGGCCAGTCCTCTTTAAGAGTCTTTGTCAGCCGGGCTCAGTGGCTCAGCCTGTAATCCTGCTCTTTGGGAGGCTGAGGTGAGTGTATTGCCTGAGCCTGCAGGTTCAAGACCCACCTGGGCAAGCTGGCGAGACCTCATCTCTATAATAAATCAAAAAATTAGCTGGGCGTGGTAGCGCGCACCTGTAGTTCCAGCTACTTGGAAAGTTGAGGCGGAAGGATCACCGGAGCCCAGCAGGTCGAGGCTGCGGTGGCCAGGAGCATGCCATTGCACTCCAGACTGGGCGACAGAGTGAGACCCCAACTCAAAAAAAAAAAGAGTCTTTGTCTATTTCTCTCTCACCCAAACTGACACCCTGCTGAGAGGTACAGAGAAACTGTTTTCTTTTGGCTATATCATAAACTTATCACACAGATCACATTTGTGTCCTTAAACATAGTTTTCCCAGTTTCATTTGTCATTTTGTGTTTGAAGGGTAACATGTGTCCAACTTTCCCTGTGCCAGTGAAAGAAGACGTGATAGTTGTAAAAGAGCAAGAAAGAAAGCTTCAAGAAATATAGTTCATCTGCAGAGACACTGTTCATTGGCCTGAGGAAGACAGAAGCCATGACTAAGTCAGGAGCTGAAGATGGAGACGCACAGACATAGCAATGAGTAATGTGTAGGGCAAAGCCAGGCACAGTTGCAAGCATCTACAATCCCATCTTCTCAAGAGGCTGAGATGGGAGGATCGCTTGAGCCCAGGGGCTAGAGGCTGCAGTGAGCTATGCTCATGCCTGCGAATAGCCACTACACTCCAGCCTGGGCAATAGAAAGACCCATCTCTAAGAAATAAAATTTAAAAAAAATAAAAAACTTAGGGAGAGGCAGGGAAATCTGAACACATCTATTGCTGACCATGGTCCTGAGAAATATTTGCCTACTGGGGCCTGGATGCTATTTCCTAATCCTGAGATACTGTGGCACTTGGACAACTTTGTTCAGGACTTCTGGAACAAGTGAGGAAAGAGGCAGTGGTGGCAGAGAGGGAGAAGAGAGCAAGAGGGAGACAGAGACTCTCTTAGAGAGGAGCCATCTTTCAGAAACCAGATTTTCTAAACATTTTCAGTTAATTGTACTTACCAAAAAAGAAACCACTAACCACACTTAAAAATCACACCTTTAAAGGAGACTAAGAAATTTTGTGCCAGAAAATGCAGGACTGCACAAATGAAGACACGAGCAAATAAGCCTGACTGGGTGATGAGCAGAACATCAGCTAGGTAGACTGAAATATCATTGTGAGTTGAGTTATACCAACATCCTCCTCTCACTCCTCAACATTATCTTATTGAGGGATCTTATCCATTCCCATGACTTCAATATCATTTATGTCATACACATGAGAATTTAATGAGTCACAAATATCATCCAGTGCTGATGATTCCAGCTTTACATTTCCACCTACATTTCTCTCCTTTGAGCTTCAGAACTTAATACCCAACTACTTATTTCCCATCTCTTCTTGGAAAATGCATAGGATGGCAGCGCCCCCCCACACACACACACACAAACAACATGCCAATGAGAGAGACCAATTGGTAGTACAGAAAATAATGCTTCAATAGGATACTTAAATGCAGTATCAGAAAACATAAACCACATGCCAACATTCAGGACAAAGGAAAAAAATCTTCACTGGATAGGAAACTTGAGGGATCTTATTCATTCTCATTGCTTCAATATCATCCAAGCCACATGGTGGGCTTATTTTGAGGAGACAGTGAATGATGAGAATGAACCTCAAATGGGTGTATTTCCTGCTTATGGTAGCTACAAGTAAAAGCAGTTCTTCTCTGCACAAACTGCATAAAGAATTAATGGCCAGGCATCTGTCTTCCCATTTATACCTGCACTCATGAATGGCAACATCATCAAATAATGATTATAAATAAGATTCTAATCTGGAAACGCAAAGTCTGAAAGAAACTCGCATATATTTATAAATCCAGAAAAGCAATGGCAGAGGCATCAGGGTCCAGTGCCCCAACATTTCAGAACCCCAGCTAGAAGGATGATATCTTAGAAAGTGTACAAGCACCACTTTATGCAGCGGGCAACATGGTTATGGAATATTTGACTCTAGAGGGTAACAGAGTCCAAAAACCTAAATCAGGTTGATAACTACTTGAATCTTTCCCTTAAAGTCTCTTAGCAAGAGACTTTTTGTGGGAGGTGGGGAGAGGAGCATAACTAACTTTGTAAGGCTGAAGCCCTGGAAATACTTATAAATGTCATATTTGAGTCACTTTCTGCCTAACTTCACCTCCCAGAGAAGAAGCCAGCATTGAATGTGGAGATGAAACAACACTGCCCACAGGTCACAGGACATGAAGCTAACGGAGATGTGCATACCAACACCTTGAATTCAAACGAGAGTCAAGAGAACCTGAGCATCACATATGCAGTTCAGAAGAGAGGGAGGAAGTGGAAACTGGAGAGATGTTGGGGACAAGGACTTGGACAGCGGTGAGTAGCAGGCTGTCACGGGCACGAAGCCATTGTACCTCCATCAGAGATAAGCCTGCCAATGGACTAGAGACCTTTCCATGTGCTTCCTGGACCTTGCAACCTAAAATACAACATACATACCTTAGACCAGTCTCTAGGATTATATTCTAGTACAATTACCTCTAGGATTGTATTCTAGTACAATAGCCTCTAGGATTGTATTCTAGTAAAAACTGGGGAGTGGGGCACGAGAGAACACACACACACACACACACACACACACACACACACACACACACACACACATTCCCATAAAGTTTGTATTTGTGCCAAAAGCCAAGAAAGGAGGGGGAAAGGATCCTTTGAACCAAGAACTGAACAAAGTTTTTCACAATATATCATGCACATGAGAATTTAATGAGTCACAGATTCCAGTGAGTATTTTGTTCCTTCAATTTTCCAGTTTGCTCTATTTTGCAAACATTTGTACTCAAATGATAATGTGACTTTGTTGTACAGCCACATTGACTCCCTTATAAAGAGCTTTATTTTGAGTCAGAAGACATCTGCTAAATTGAGATTTACAAAGAACTTAATAAATACAAACATAAATAGACGAGCTCTGAATATTATATTCTGAGCACTCACTTCCTTATGTACTTGCAAATTATACATCAGCATGCAAAGCATCTCAAAAAAGCAATGCATAGAATCTCTTCCTTCTGAGCACCTTGGAGATGTTCTTTCCTCCAAAGCCATTAATTAGGAAGGTTAAACACTGCCTTCTTCGCAGGCAGGCTTTGTCTCTACAGGCTATTGATGCAGAATGTGGGAAAAGACAAAGCAAGTACATTCAAGGATTATGACAATTGATGATTGACATCAAGGATCCATAATATATTCTGGACACAGATTTCAATCCAGTCTGGCGGCGGATAGGATTATACTACAGTACCAGCCAAAATCCTTGGGAACATCCTATTCCTGGGGAGCAGACTGTCTTATGATTTCCAGGCTCATAAGTGAGTCAGAATTGGACTCACTGCTTCACTTTTGAAACCGTTACTTGGCACTGTCACAGTGATAAGCCAGTGGCCTAAAATGCAATTAGCTATAAGCATCTTTGTTAAGCAACAGCCTGGTTGCCCCTGGCACTGTGTGTGAGGCGCAGCAAGTGGGACACGCCTCGCTGACAGGCAGGTCCCAGTTCAGATGAGATAAGGAACTCACTTCACATAAGGTATCTCTTTGCAGACTCCAAAAACTATTTCTTTAAAAAAACACATTTCCTGCCAAATTAAAGAGAAGTTTTACAACATGCTACCAATGCATTGTTGAAGAGGTCCTGGGCTCCCTCTAGAATGGTGTAATATTTGAGTAATATTTATCATTTATCTCCTATAGTTAGAAAAGTAGAGAGGGTCAGAAAAGCATAATGTATAAATTGGTTTCTGTGCCCTTTGATTAAAAATTACTTGCATGACATCATTTTAGTGGCTTTTGAATTCCAGCTGAGGACATTATTGGCTCTCCAAAACTGACAGCTCCCTGGGGAGTAAAGCCATCATATGAAAAACCTTGCACACCCTGCCCTTCCCTTCTAAATTCAAGTACTAGCAAGAGAAAAACATCAGTTTTACCATCTATCTGCAAATGCACAACCAATACAGTGATATTAAGGACCAAATCCTTACTGCTCAACAAGAGCACGCTTAAAATTCAGAGTAACCAGTCTCGAACCTAAATGGAATAAAAAGATCCAGTAGTCCCATCCCCTGCCTTGAATTTTACCTCTCCCAATTGGTGAAACCAACCACAGTGAAATCCTAGTAATCTCTTGAATGTACAGCAACAGAACAGACAATTCCTTCCACAATAAACTATCCTGAGAGTCCCGATAGTTGTAGGGTTTGGATTTTGCAGTGTGAGACATGGCGGCTTGAGCCTGTGGTGGACTAAGTGGTACATTTAATAACCACAGCTGATGGTGGCCACCTATCCAGGCTCTTTGTGCTGTGACTGTGTAGGCCCCACCCATTCTTACTCTGCACTGGGCTATGTGACTTCTTTTGGCCAATAGGACACTAGCAAATCTGACACTGAAAAGACTTTTTAAAATGTGTGATGGTTCCTACTTCTTCTCTTGTTTCTCTGTAACTGTCATGAGAACACTTGCAGGCGAGCCTGCAGGAGGAACGTGTGGGACATGGGCATGCAGGTGGCAGACCCTTGATGCAAATTGAAGCAAGCCCAACTGTGGCAACCCTCGAGCAAGCTACCTTCATCTGACTCAGGAGCTGAACCGATGCATGCATGAGCCCAGCAGGGAGAGGCCTAGATTGACCAGATCCACAGAGCTGGCTGGTAAACCCAAGGCCATCAGAAATCATAAAAGACCGTTGTTTTAAGCTATCAACTTTAGGTTGGCTTGTTACACAGCATTGTATTGGTAAATAGTACAGTACCTTCAGTAGTCCTACTCTACCATTCTTCCCCAAGCAGCGTCTTCCTAAAATAAAAGTTGAACAACAAACTTAAAGAATCAGTGTGAAGGAATGCTGAAGTATTTAGTCTATTGGAAGCACCCGTGGTTTTAAAAGGCTTCACAGACAAGAGGTGAAGAGAGAGCTCAGGAGTTGGGTGATTGTGAAGAGGCCTAGGTGGGCAGGATCCCGGAACAGGTGGGACTCAAGAGCCCAAGATGTAGCTGCTTCCTAAAAATAAGTCCCCTGCTATTTGCTGATCCTGGGGCATGAGTATTTCAGCAAGTTTAAAGGGACAGCTTCTACTTCATCATCACCTTCCTTGAAACTTTAAAGAATCTCAGAAGGAATCTCAAGGGTCATCTGTGTGTGCACTGCTGATACTGGATCAATGTGACTTGTGATCTTGCCCAGTTTGTTATAAGCTAACAAATGACTGTGTTTTGAGGTGGTGTTAGATGACTGAAGATCACTGGAGGCATTTAGACAGGTCGAGAATTAGAAAAGGCCTCAGTGAGTTCAGGTTTCCTGCCCAGAACTCCTCACTTGGCTCTGCTCAGTAGAAACACAAACCAGTCTAGACCTTGAACAAGTTAGTCCAGAATCTGAAGAAAACATAGGTTGGGTTTTATTAAACAGGATTTTATAAAACCTCAAGTCAAAATGTCACATAAAAATGTATTAAGTGCCTGGTTTTGTGCCCTCTGCTGGACACTATGGTTTTACAAAATAAGACGGACAAAGTTCCTGCCCTCAAGATTCACATTTCATAAAGTGAACATACTTGAAATGGTAGCAACCTAATAAATCTACGTAATTGTGGCAATGGTTTGTATGTTCATAAATACTCAGATTCTCCTCCTTCCACCCATAAGAAAGTACTTCAGGCCGGGCTCGGTGGTTCAGCCTATAATCCCAGTACTTTGGGAGGCCGAGGCGAGTGGATTGCCTGAGCCTACGGGTTCGAGACCCACCCGGGCAACTTGGTGAGACCTCGTCTCTACAATAAATCAAAAAAATTAGCCAGGTGTGGTAGCGTGCGCCTGTAGTTCCAGCTACTTGGAAGGCTGAGGCAGAAGGTTCACTGAAGCCCAGCAGGTTAAGGCTGTGGTGGCCAGAAGCATGCCACTGCACTCCAGTCTGGGCAACAGAGTGAGACTCCAACCCCCCCCACACACCAAAAAAATGGAAAAAAAAGTATTGTGCTTCTCTACCTACCCAGAAATTAGGTGTGGCCATGGGACTTACTCTGGACAAGAAAATGAGAAGTAATGGGTGTCATTTTTGGGTAAAAGCATTTAATTATTAGAGCTCAAATTCAACCTCCTTTCCTTGTGGCATTGATCATGGAAGCATGTTAAGTCAGAGCCTCTGTCAACCTGTACTCCCCAAGTGGTTATAACAAACCAAGGTCTCCTGTAACCGACATGGCAAATGTGTGGTAAATGAGAAATAGATCCTGTCAAGTAAAACCACAGAAATGTGGAGGTTGTTTGCTATCCCAGTGTAACCTGGCCTGTTATGACTGAGATCATGACCAACTGCTCAAATGTTGTCACTTTCACTATAAGTACAAAAAGGGCATATGAGAGGAGAAATCACTGTAGGCTAGAGTCGTCTGGAGACATCGTGTATTAGCCCATTTTGCATTGCTATGGAGAAATGCCTGAAGCTGGGTAATGTTTAAAGGAAAAAGTTGGCTTGGCTCACAGTTCTGTAAGTGCTCAGCTTCTAGTGAGGCCTCAGGAAGATTTCACTCGGGTGGGAGGCAAGGGGAGAAGACAGGGAGCAGGCACATCACACGGCGAGAATGGAAGTAAGAGAGAGAAGGAGATACCAGACTCTTTAAACAGTCAACTCGCATATGAACTGACAGAGTGAGAACCTGCTCATTACCACGAGGACAGTACCAAGCCATTCATGAGGGATCCACCACCATGACCCACACTGCCTCGCCTCCAAAACTGAGAATCACGTTTCAACATGAGATTTGAAGGGGACAGCATCCAAACCGTATTGCACAGTTAGGTCATAAAGGATTATACAAGGTATTTAAGGAGTGGGAAGAGAATGAAAGGCAGGAAAAACACAGTTAGGTCATAAAGGATTATACAAGGTATTTAAGGAGTGGGAAGAGAATGAAAGGCAGGAAAAAAACCCACAAAGGCATAAAAATAAGAATGTATTTATTTTTGCCTTTATTATAGGTCTTAATATAATATAATAAGACTTATGTACTTGGTACGCTCCTTGAGGGCAGAAACCTGGGCTCTTCACCTTGGTCGCCCCAGGACTGGCCACCCTGCGTGCTCAAGGAATATCTATTGAATGAATTACAGAGTATGTCAAGAACAATGGAATGAATAAGCTGAGTCCATCAGAAAGTAAAATAATATTCCATTTGATAAAAGTACTGCAGAGTGTCAATGTTGAGAAAATCCTCTTCTTCGAAAGACCTCAGTTTCCTCATCAGTAAAGTGAGGGGACCGGATGGTGCCAAAGGTCTGTGCCAGTCCTCCCAGCTAGGATGCCATGATTGCCGTTTCGATCCAAGAGTTGAACTACTTTCTCCATGTAAACTTTAATCACTTCCAGGGTCCAACTATGTCACTGAATTTTTTATAGCATTATTGTTCTTTTAAAAGCTGGGCAACCCCTTCAGATCCCCTCCCACTGTGGGAGCTTTTCTGTCCTCTCAATGAATCCTGCTTTAAAAAAATAAAAATAAAAGCTTCAGGGTCTTATAAAATTCTTTACCGGCATTAAGCCAGGAGTTCTTTAAAGCAGAATGGCATGAAGTTTTATAAGAAAGTGTTCAGTTTGTGGTAAGTTCAAACCAGGCCCAAATTTCTTCAAGGCGTGTGTAATATACAAACACAAATTTTATTTTTCCTCAGGAATTCTATTTTTAGTGAAGTTTTGGGAGTGACAGGATAGAGGAGGGTGAAGAAGATAGAGGATGTTTTCTATGTGGGGAGCGGATACAAATCTTTAGTTCCACCTATATGACTAAAATTTTTATAACTATGATTGATTCATATATGACTTGGGTAATACAAAATTAAAACAAAATATTAATTTTTGTTTTGTAAAAATCTCCCAAGTTGTTCAGGTGCAGTAGCTCATGCCTATACTCCCAGCACATAGGGAGAGGATTACTTGAGACCAGGAAATTGAAACCAACCTAGGAAACATAGCAAGACCTCATCTCTATAAAAATTTTTTTTTAAATTAGTCAGGCATGGTGAAAGGTACCTATATAGTCCCAGCTGCTCAGGAGGCTGAGGCAGAAGGATCACCTGAGCCCAGAAGGTCAAGGCTGCAGTGAGCCATGATCATGTCACTGTACCTCAACATGGGTGACAGAGTGAGATTCCTATTTAAAAAAATAAAAATCCAAAGTTGTACTATCTTTTTTTTTTCTTAAGTACACTTAGGTTTCACTGCTTGTTTCTAGGGATTGTTTCAGTGTGTGACTACTACCATCCTCACACCATTGTTAAAAATTCATACAAGGACATATAAAGACATACAAGGTCATAAACTCCATGTCAGAAGTGCCCTAATGCTTACATTTTAGTACACACAAAGCAGGGCCTGCAGCCCCAAGATACTCCAGGCAGAGCAGACCCTGAGGGTAGAGGTATACCCTCCATTCAACACTTTAGTCCCAGGAGTGCCACCCTGCTCTCCCCAGAAAACTATCTGAACTGCCTTTGACTAGGCCTAGAAAAGCCTTCTCCTAGGTAATCTAATAAAGCTATTAAGCAATAATGATGGAGACCATGCTTATTTGAAGATAATTGCACACTCAGGATGATATTAGCAGCAAGGCCCACCCGGAGGGCCTTCTGTCTTCCAGGAAGGAGATTCATTCACGATAAATACACCCACTGGGGCCAACCTTGCTTTAGAAATTTAAAAAATAATAATACTCTTTATTTTGGAGAAGGATGATAGGACAGGGAGGGGAGGAGGCCTTTTGAACAACAATTTCAGGTATGATGTGCTCAGATCAATGGGCTCTGCTAAACTGTTCTGCTGCCAGTTAGTGCCTCATTAATCTGACTATTTTCACAGTAACAGAAGATACTCAAGACAAGTTTCTTCTGTAGTGGAGAGAGAGAGAGAGAGAGAGAGAGAGAGAGAGAGAGAGAGTGTGTGTGTGTGTGTGTGTGTGTCTGTGTGTCTGTGTGTCTGTGTGCGTGTTAGATACATCCCAAAAGCTAATCTTGGATAGGCTCAATATGGAAGTGAGGAAGCCAGGGAATTCACATGCTTTAATTATATATGGTCAGTTTGAATGACTTCCCTTTTAAAGACATGATATAGATTTTCTCCTCTGGTTTCAACAAGAGTATTGACTGTGTCAATTGCACATCAAAGCGTGTGCTGTCAGCCTCTGGGCAGATATGTGGTTCACGTGTGTGTCATAAACCTGCCTGGGGCTGGATCAGCATCTGCTCCAGCCAGTCCTTACCCTCAGGGAGGCATCTCTCACATGATGTGATGATAGAAATGGGACCAGTGCATAGTCCCTGATATTTTCTCCCACAGGAAGCCTGAAATGCTTCACCATGCTAGAACTGCAAAATGGCTGCCTATATAACATATCTTACTGTACATGCACATCTAAAATCAAGAAGTTCTAGGTAAGTAAAAGCATAGAATTCAGCAGAAACACCCTAGGGAATAATTCCTCCCATTCTCCTTTCCTCCTTTCTTTTGCTACCACAATGGATTCCCTGTGGTATGAGGGTTCACTCCAGCAGGTGTAGCATGTTACGATTACCTCCAAATATCTCTCAGAGCTGCCACCCCTTTCCATTCACATAGTCACCTTAGTCCAAGTTATCATGATTTCTCACCTGGGTCATTGCAATAGACTTGAAACCAGTCACTTCTAATCCAGCCACCACATTGCAAGTTCAAAATACTTGGGTTTTCCTTCAGGTTAGGAGAACTTGGAGTCCGATATCCAAAGTTCTCAAAGATAAACAATTTCAACCAAGAATAACCTACCCAGCCAAGCTAAGCTTCATCAGCGATGGAGAATTAAAATCTTTCCCAGACTTCCAATCCCTAAGAATTTATGCTGCCTCTAGACCAACCCTACAAGAAACTCTTAAGAAAGTATTAAACACAGAAGAAAAGGGAAAAAGAACAACAATTTTCTTCACAAGAGTGCAGGAAAAAGATTGAAAACACACATGAACCAACCCAAAAAACCAAAAGAAAGACAACAAACAAACAAGTACAACAGCAACTCTATAAGAACATCATGACAAAAATAAACCCTCACATTTCAATAATTAACCTGAATGTGAATGGACTAAATGCACCACTGAAAAGACACAGAATGGCAAAATAGATAAAATATCATGAGGCAACAATAAGTTGTCTCCAAGAGACTCATCTCACCAGAAAGGACACTCACAGACTCAAAGTAAAAGGATGGGAAACAAATTTTCAGGCAAATGGAACACAAAAGAAACCTGGAGTTGCAATTTTAATCTCAGACAAAAAACCCTTTAAGCTATCAAAAATCCAAAAAGATGAAGAAGGTCACTATATAATGATAAAAGATTCAATCCATCAAAAAGAAATATCTATCCTAAACATATATGCACCTAATATAGTAGCACCAATGTTCATAAAGCAGCTATTAGGCAAACTTAAAAAAGAGATTGAGTCTAACACTATCATAGCAGGGGACTTTAATACACCACTCACAACCCTAGACAGATCATCAAGACAAAAAATCAGCAAGAACACCCAGAACCTCAATGAGACTCTTAAACAAATGGACCTAATTGATACTTACAGAACACTCCACCCAAAGACCACAGAATATATACACTACTCACCACCACATGGAATGTACTCCAAGATGGACCACATCATTGACCATAAATCAAACATAAAAATATTTCATAGGATTGAAATCTTGCCATGCACCTTTCAGAATAAAAATATCAACACCAATAAAATTTCCCCAAAGTTCACAAAGACATGGTCACTCAACAGCATGATGCTGAACAACGACTGGGTCAACACTGAAATCAAAGAAGAAATTGGAGGATTCCTGTAAACAAATGAAAATGAAGAAACATCTTACCAAAACCTCTGGGATGCCATGAAATCATTTTTAAGAGGAGAATTTATATCTCTATGAGCACACATCAAGAAAATGGAAAGATCACAAGTGGAGAGCCTAACAAACCACCTAAGGGAGCTGGAAAAGAAAGACTACCAAAACATCAACATTAACAGAAGAATTCAAATCACAAAAATAAGAGCCCAAATACAGGACATAGAAGACAAAAATATCGTAGAAAATATCAACAAAACAAAAAGCTGGTTCTTTGAAAGAATTAACAAGATTGATGAACCCCTAGCCAGACTGACCAAGAAAAAGCCCAAATAAACACAATCAGAAATATGAAAGATCAATCAGAAATATGAAAGATCAAATCACAACTGACCCCGAAGAAATACAAAAGATTATCAGAGATTACTATGTACACCTATATGGAAATAAACTTGATAACCTAGATGAAATGGAAGACTTTCTGACATCACACAACCTACCCAAGTTGAAACAAGAAAACATTGAGACACTGAATACACCAATAACAACCCAGGAAATTGACTCTGGCATATAAAAACTGCCTACAAAAAAAAAACCCTGGACCAGATGACTTTCCAGCAGAATTCTACAAAACATACAAGGAAGAGCTGATACCAATCCTATTGAAAGTATTCCAGGCAATTGAGAAAGATGGAATTCTCCTCAAATCATTTTACAAAGCTAACATTACACTGATACCCAAACCGGGTAAGAAAGAGAATTACAAAGAAAGAGAATTACAGGCCAATATCCCTTATGAACATAGATGCAAAAATCCTCAACAAAATTCTAGCAAATTGGATCTAAAAGCACATCTCAAAAATCATCCACCATGACCTGGCTTCATCCCCAGGATGCAGGGCTGGTTCAACATTCTCAAGACCATAAATGTAATTAAATACATCAACAGATGTAAAAACAAGAATCACGTGATTATCTCATTAGCTGCAGAAAAAGCTTTTGATAAAATTCAGCATCCCTTCTTGATAAAAACCATCAAACACCTAGGCATAGAAGGAACATACCTCAAAATAGTAAGCACCATCTATGACAAACCCACAGCTAACATATTGCTAAATGGACAAAAACTAGAAACATTTCCCCTGAAAACTGGAATAAGACAAGGTTGCCTACTCTCACCCCTTTTGTTCAATATTGTGTTGGAAGTCCAGCCCAGGCAATTAGACAAGAGAAGGAAATCAGAGGTATCCAAATAGGAAAAGAGGAAGTCAAGTTATCCCGCTTTGCTGATGATATGATCCTATACCTTGAAAATCCAAGAAAATCTGTTAAAAATCTGCTGACACTGATAAAGGACTTTGGCAAAGTCTCAGGGTACAAAATAAATGTGCAAAAGACAGTTGCATTCCTATACACCAACAACAAGCAGGCAGAGACCCAAATAAAAAGCACAATACCATTCACAATAGACACACAAAAGATGAAATACCTTGGCATCTTCCTAACCAGAGAAGTAAAAGAACTTTACAATGAGAATTACAAAACATTGCTCAAAGAACTCCAAGAAGACACAAACAAATGAAAATATATACCATGCTCATGGATAGGAAGAATCAACATTGTTAAGATGTCCATCCTACCTAAGGCAATCTACAGATTCAACTCAATACCCATTAAGTTACCAATATCATTCTTCTCAGACATGGAAATGACAATACAGAAATTCATATGGAAACATAAATGACCACAAATAGCCAAAACAATCCTTAGCAAAAGAAACAAAGCAGGAGGTATCACACTTCCAGACTTCAAACTCTACTATAAAGCTACAGTAATCAAAACAGCCTGGTATTGGTATAAAAACAGGCACATAGACCAATGGAACAGGATAGAGATTCCGGAAGCAAAGCCTCAATTCCTCAACCAACTCATCTTTGACAAAGCCTCCAACAACAACTACTGGAGAGAGGAAAACCTATTCAGTAAATGGTGCTGGGAAAACTGGCTGACCACATGCAGAAGACTGAAACAGGACCCCTACCTATCACTATACACAAAAATTAACTCTAAATGGATCAAAGATCTAAATATAAAACCTCAAACTATAATAATCTTAGAAAATGCAGGAGACACCCTTATGGAAATTGGAACTGGCAACCAATTCCTATTCAGAACTATAAAGGCCAATACCTTAAGAAATAAGATAGACAAGTGGGACTTCATCAAATTAACAAGCTTCTGCAAAGCAAAGGAAACCATAAAGAGAGCAGGGAGACAGCCCACAGAATGGGAAAAAATAGTTGCCAACTGTATATCTGACAAAGGTCTAACATCTAGGATCTACAAGGAACTCAAATGCACTGAAGGGAAAAAAACAAATAGCCCCTTTAAAAAGTGGGCAAAAGATGAGAATAGACACTTCTCAAAAGAAGATGTACAGGCAGCCAACAGACACATGAAAAAGTGCTCAGCCTTACTCATCATCAGGGAAATGCAAATCAAAACCACATTGAGATGCCACCTAACCCCTGTAAGAATGGCCATCATTAATAAAACAAACAACAACAGATGCTGGCGAGGATGTGGAGAAAAAAGAACGCTTCTACACTGCTGGTCTGAATGCAAACTTGTACAACCTCTCTGGAAAACAGTCTGGAGATTTCTGAAAGAACTAGAAATTGACCTTCCATATGACCCACCAATTCCCCTATTGGGAATATACCCAGAGGAACGCTAATTATTCTACAAAGAAGATACCTGCACACGCATGTTTGTTGCAGCTCTATTCACAGTAGCAAAAACATGGAACCAACCTCGTTGCCCATCGAAGCTGAACTGGATTAAAAAAATGTGGTGCATATACACAATGGAATATTATGCAGCCATAAAGAACAACAAATATATGAACTTTGCAGCAACCTGGATGGATTTGGAGTCGATCATAGTCAGTGATTTATCACAGAAACAAAGAACAGAGTACCATATGTTCTCACTCATAAGCGGAGCTTGAACAATTATAATACTATAAGAAAGGGATTGGCAGTAGTGAGAAACTGACAGGGGGAAGTGGGATTGGCAGTTGAGGGAAACTGCTAGGGTAGGGAGGGACATACCTCATCAAAAAGGGTATCTGCATGATCAATGTTTGTATACCTAACCCTGAATCTTTACATTAAAAATAACAATAAGAAAAATAAATAATAAATTTTTTTAAAAGAATAATTGGGTTTTCTTTTTTTGTTTTTGTTTTTTTGTTTTGGGGGTTGATTTTGGAGTCAGAGTCTCACTCTGTTGCTCAGGCTGGAGTGCAGTGGCACACTCATGGCCACCACAGCCTTGACCTGCTGGACTCAGGCAATCCTTCCACCTCGTCCTTCCATGTAGCTGGAACTATAGGCACATGCTACCACGCCTGGCTTATTTTTTGATTTATTGTAGAGATGAGAGCTCGCCAAGTTGCCCAGGCTGGTCTCAAACCCCTGAGCTCAGGCAGTCCTCTTGCCTCGGCCTCCCAAAGTGCTGGGATTACAGGCTCGAACCACTGTGCCCAGCCCTGTGTTTTCTTTTTCATTGAGGCCGAATTCACATAAGATAAAACCAACCATTTTAACGTTTACAATACATTGGCATTTAGTGTATTCACAATGTTGTATATGCACCCCCTTTATCAACTTTTCTTTTCTGATCAGAGTCTCACTCTGTTGCTCAGGTTGGAGTGCAATGGCATATTCACAGCTACTGCAGCCTCAACCTGCCTCAGCCTACCATGTAACTGGAACCACAGATGCACGCCACCACACCTCGCTAATTTTTTTATTTTTCGTAGAGACAAGGTCTTGCCAAGTTGCCCAGGCTGGTCTTGAACCCCTAGCCTCAGGAAATCCTCTCACTTCCACCTCCCAAAGTGCTGGGACTACAGGTATGAGCCACCATGCCCAGCAACTTTTAAAACCTTTTAATCACCCCAAAAGTAAACTTATTAGGCAATCACTCCTCACCCCTCCAAACACCAACCCATAGCAACCACCAATCTGATTTATCTATTCTGGATATATCATATAAATTGAATCAAGAGATGTGTGATCTTTTGTGTCTGGCTTCTTTCACTTAACATAATGTTTCTGAGGTTAATCCACATTATAGCATGCACTTGTACCTCATTTCTTTTTATGGTTCAGTAATATTCCACTGCATACTATAACTTGTCTATCTACACATCCATCAATGGATGTTTGGGTGTGTCCACTTTTGGCTACTAGGCATAAGGCTGCTGGGAATGTTCACGTTCAAAGTCAGTGGAATCGGCTGGGCTTGGTGGCTCAGGCTGTAATCCCACGCTTTGGGAGGCTGAGGTGAGTGAATTGTCTGAGCCCGCGGGCTTGAGACCCACCTGGGCAACTTGGCAAGACTTCGTCTCTACAGTAAATCAAAAATGAGCTGGGCGTAGTAGCACACACCTGTAGTTACAGCTACTTGGAAGGCTGAGGTGGAAGGATTCCCGGAGCCCAGCAGGTAGAGGCTGTGGTGGCCAGGAGCATGCCACTGCACTCCAGTCTGGGCAACAAAGTAAGACTCCAACTCAAAAAAAAAAAATCAGTGGAATCTACACACACACACACACACACACACACACACTCTCTCTCTCTCTCTCTCTCTCTCTCTCTCTCTCTCTCTCTCTCTCTCTCTCTCTCTCTCTCTCTCTCTCTCTGTCTCTGTCTCTCTCTTTCTCTCATACCTGATCATGACCTCACTCCCTTAACAGAGAATGGGGAAAAAAACCCAGGAAGGCCAAAGAGACCTGAACTTAAGTCAACCTGACAATTTTTGTGGCAGGCAGAAGTAAATCAAAGCAGCTAAGTGGCATTATGAAAATTGTTTTGGTTTCTGAACAGTCCTGTGAAGTTTGTAGAAATCTAAGCACCCAAGAGCTGTTGAGCTCACATCACAAGTGGAAGGACAGAGAAAAACTTGGTCGTCTCCTAAATGGGAGCTTCCAGCCAAGGCCATCATGGGCTGTCACTTCCCAGATGTTGGGGGTTTCTCCATCTCACTCCTCCGGGCTCTCACCAACCCAGTGAAAATAATCCAGCCAATAGGACAGGGTCAGAACAATGGTCTTTCATCAGACTCTGGTTTCTGCCTTCAAGCCTGTTATATTACCTGTAAACTGCAAAAAAGATAGCCTTCTGTTTCCATAGATTTTTAGAGGCAAATTGACCCAGCCTTCTAACTGCATGCCAATGAGATTAACACTTTTATGCTCATATCAAATCAGACCAGTTGCAAGCACTTTGTTCATTAGATGGCATCATTTTTCAACTCTTATCAGTATGTAAATTAGATTTTGACTCTTTTGCCTGCTCCAAAGGCACAACCCCCAAAATTCAATTAATGTTATTTTCATTCCAGTGTGACACTTCGGGCAATGAAGGCTGGATAGGGCCCCTCGCCGAGGACTGGGCTGGGCTCTTGGAAAAGCTGCCTGTTCGTTTGTTCACTCCTGGCAGAGCCAGGGAATGTTAGGTCTTCCTAAGGGAACAGTCACTGAACATCAAACCACAGAACACTGACCAGAAGATGCCAATATTTTCTTGCTGAAAGTTCTTTAGAAACCACTAATGCCAGCCAGGCACAGTGGCTTATACTTGTAATGCCAGCATTTGGGTAGGCTGAAACAGGATGATTACTTGAAGCCAGGAGTTTGAGGCCAGCCTGGGCAACATGGCGAGAACTTGTCTCTACACAAAATTTAAATTAGAAAAAAAATTTAAAAAGAAATCACTAGCCGGGCTTGGTGGCTCAGCCTGTAATCCCGCGCCTTTGGGAGGCTGAGGTGAGTGGATTGCCTGAGCCCGTGGGTTCGAGACCCACCTGGGCAGCAAGACCTCATCTCTACAATAAATCAAAAAAATCAGCCGGGCGTGGTAGCGCGCACCTATAATTCCGGCTACTTGGAAGGCTGAGGCGGAAAGATCGCCAGAGCCCAGCAGGTCGAGGCTGCGGTGGCCGGGAGTGGCCACTGCACTCCAGTCTGGGCGACAGAGTGAGACTCCAACTCAAAAAAATAAAAAATAAAAAAATGAAAAAAAAAGAAATCACTGATGCTAATCGCCTTTCTTTGACAAATCAGGAAACTGAGGACTCCATTGCAGAAAGGAGAAAGCTCTGCTGTGATACTCAACATGAGCTATCTGGACAATTCGCTAATGCCAGCTGCAGACTTAGCCTCTGGGAGGGTCTACTATATTCAATGGATCATCAAAGTAGACAACCAATAGCAGAGAGAAAAGGGAGAAGAAAAGGGAAACATTAAGATTCGTCTATTTATTGGGCTCAAAACATGACACTCCAAAGTATATACCTTGACATGCTGAGTACTTGGAACTAAGGTGGACTGGAAGGTCCTCAGAAACCAAGCCTGTCTTACCTTCTCCCATCCTCCTGTCTCCTACCCCTTTTTGTTTCATGGAGCAAGTCACCAGGATTCATCTTGTCCAAAGCAGGTCAGAGAAACGAGAACTCCTTTCCCCCCAAGTCATAAAACCTAGAAGGGTCACTCTCTCCCTTCTCTCTTCTCCCTGAAAACCCTCATTCCAGAGGGGCCCTGCCCCATACCCAGGAGGAATGCTACCCAGAGAGGCCAAGAGAGATCTGAATAGATAGGCCTTGCTGGATTCTCCTTCAGTCCAATACCATTAGATCACACCCTTTGTCCAATGTCATTTCTGCACGGCTGTCCATTCTTCATCAAACCTGAGCATAACAATAGACAGTTTTCCCTGGGTCTTTGGGTCTTTGTTTCTGAAGGCTTCTGTGTCTCTTGAAACATTAAATAAATGATGCTTTTCTTATCCATCTTTGTTACAGGAGTGTCGGCCATTATGATAGACAACGCAAAGTATCACAGCTTTCTGCGCCTACATACTTCTATTTTTTTCCTACTCTTTTTCTCTCCTTGGTACCATCATCTCCCAAATGCCATCACCCACCTATCCAGAAGTCTACACTGAAAGGGTTTAGTCTTTTTGCCTCAGCACAACCAGTAGAAAGCATTCAGATATTCTCTTGCAGAACAAGCAGCAGCCTATCCCATCCCCCTCAGCAAATCTCCATCAGATGCAAGACCAGGACAGCCCAACCTTTCAATTCATGGTTTAACATAATAATCTCTAGCAAACTTTTAGGTTCCTTGTCAAGGCCGAAGATCAAAGATCACCCTTTGGCGGGCCAAAGTCATAAAAGTGATAATATGACCACCTTTAGTCAAGGAATTTGTGAATGGCAAATGTCTAACAAGTCTCTTGCAGGAAATTCCCCCCCAGGGTTAACCTAGTCAGCCCTTGTGACCTACATGACATGGATAAGCCCCACCATGGCAGCAGTCATGTGAATAACCCACCCATCTGCCTACTGTCCATAACCATACAATGGTACCTACCTTGCCTGCTCCTTCGTGATGATGTGGAAGCAAACCACCACCCAATCACCTTAATGATCTTCCCCCATCTAGGGGAATGGTTAAAAGGACTCAAACACAAGCAACCAGCAGCCATTGACTTGCAAGACTCTGGCATGTCATGTGCTCTTTGAGCTATGGCTGTCGCCAGCTTCCTGGCTTTGGCCCCTCCCCCACCTTGGGGAGGTGAATCTTCTTTCTCCCTTCTTTCTCTCTCTCTAATTTACTTTTAAATAAACTTTTCTTTCTTAACCTCTTTGTGTGTTGCAATTCTTTGCATTTACTCAGATCTCCGGGTTGCCAGCACACACTTCCAGCTTGCCAGCTCCGGTGATGCTATGCCTCCCTACACCTATCCTCTCTCCATCCATCCACCCTCATCCTTCCAGCACGCTGCCCTCACCTTGTTCAGACTCTAACATACACATGGTGTCCGTCTGTAGCTACCCTCTCAAACACTGTCTTAGATTTTTATATTTCTCTTTTCTTTCTTCTTCCTTGGATTTCCATGTTATTAGTTGTTAAATAATCTGTTAAATGCAGTGGATTCTCCCAGAAAAAAATGTATGTACACACACAGTTTTGTGCACAATTTTTTTCTTTTTGAGTTGGAGTCTCACTCCATCACCCAGGCTGGGGTGCCGTAGCATATTCACATTCCAGCATCGACCTACTGGGCTCTGGTGATTCTTCCACCTCAGCCTTCCAAGTAGCCAGAACTACAGGTGCATGCTACCACACCCAGCTAATTTTTTGATTTATTGTAGAGACGAGGGCTCACCAAGTTGCCTGGGCTGGTCTCAAACCTGCGGGCTCAGGCAAACCACTTGCATCAGCCTCCCAAAGTGCTGGGATTACAAGCTGAGTCACTGAGCCCAGCCTGGTGCATAATTTTAGAGAGTTCACAGACATCCTAAAACTTGGTTCACGTATCTCAGTTTAAAAATTTTTGTTTTCTGCCTTTCTCCCACTAAGCAAACATGGAGGAAAGTAGTTAAAAACATTGACATTTTGCACTGAAAGCAATTACTCAACCCAGTTCCCCAGAAAGCAGAGCCTGAGACCAAGACTTAAAAGAGAACTCTTTATTGTAAAGTATGATTCCAGGGAGATGGATGGGGGCAGCGGTGAGTAAGAAGGTATGAATTGTGGAGCTTGCCAACCTGAAGGGTTGGAGGACGCAATCTGAGAGCCTAGCGGATGACTGAGGCATCCCAAGTGAGACTTCAACAAAGAAACTCTAGTGAGGCATGGCTGGGTTCCTTACTTGAAGTCCATCTGAGCTCTCCCTGAACTTCAGTTGTCCCTGCTTCCTGGGTACCAGTGAGAGGCAGAAATGCAGTACAGGTGGGGCTAGGAAGATCTGATACCTAAGAGATATCGGATAAAGGGATCTTAAAGATTGTCTCATTTATTGTCCTCATTAATCTGATGAACTAACACACTTATCTGTCAGTGGCTGATGAAAATTCTTTTCTTTTTAATGGGGGTCTCATTCTGTAACACAGGCTGGAGTGCAGTGGCATGATCACTACGGCCACAGCTCACAGTAACCTCGACCTCCTGGGCTCAGATGATCCCTCTGCCTCAGCTTCCCAAGTAACTGTGACTACAGGCGCTCACCACCATGCTGGCTATTTTTGTAGAGACAAGATTTTGCTATGTTGCCCAGGCTGGTCTCGAATTCCTGGGCTTAAGCAATCCACCCATTGCAGCCTCCCAAAGGGCTGGGATTACAAGCATGAGCCACCACCCCAGCCTTTACTGATGAGAATTCTGATTGCCCAGAAGTTTCCTGGAGCTAAAAATCTTAAGCAGAGTTACAGCTTACAAACAATAAAGATATTCAAAAATACGAGATTAGTAGACCAAATTAGCTAAATATTCCTTTTCAAAGCATGGTCCCCAAGAGGTAGCATCAGCAGCACCTGGAAACCTCTTAGAAATGCAAATTCTTGCATTTCTACTGAATCAGAAACTCCCAGCCCTCTGCTTTAACAACTCTTCAGGTGATTCTGAGGCTACACATGATTTGAGAAGCAGCGCACTAAGGTATATCCATACATCTACACAGAGGATGCCAAAAAAGTATACACATTTTAAGAAAGGAAAACAACTGAATCAAATGGTAATACTCCATATATGCCGACAACAAAAGATGAAGACAAGTCACATCTGACTTCTGCAGTGACAAGGGGTGCTGAGAGTATGACCATCAGCAGCGTCCAGACACTTCTGACCACGGCGAACTGCTGCAGGACTTGTTGCTGTGGGAGGCTTCCCTTGTGCACATCACACCCAAGACCATGTGGCTCAGTCTTATCACGGTTGTTAGGCTGCTGGGGGTTCTGTTGCATACTCACGCCTTCATTGTCATACTTCCACAATGTTCTCGAATTTCAAATACCACTTCAAAATGGTCTTGCATTCCTGGAATGGCTACCATGTTTCCGCCATTCTCTTTGACTGTCCTGCCTGTCGCATGGTGATGCTAGCATTCATTTGATTAACACCATCTTTTGAGTGAACGTCCTACTAAACATTGCTACCATCATTCAATTCAACTTCGAAAAGTAATACATGGATAACATCTCTTAAAATATGTATACTTTTTTTGGCACCCCCGGTATGCATTTCATATAATACTATGCCACTATTAAAATTGTTCTTGTAGATGAATATTTAATGAAAGAAAAAAATGTTATAATATATTGTGATATTATAGTATTATAATTATAGTAATTTATATTGTTTTTATTATTATTTTATTTAGTATTATTCTGTAATTATATTATTTATACTATAATACTAATTAATAATTGATATACTATCAATATATTATACTATATTTATAATTATAATTATTATATAATTATATTATAATATTTGGTCTTCTCCCATTTCCTGGCACAAGCTTCTGAAGTGCTTGGAATCTTCAGTGTGATAAGAGTACTTTTGTATGCAAATGGGTTGACTGGTGGCTAGTAGCCATTGATAGCTTCAGGATGGGAATTGGTCTTTGGAAAGTCAAAGGATTACAAGATTGGAATTTTATCTCCAACCTTCAGGAAAGGGAAAGGTTCTGAAGGTTCAGTTGATCACCAATAGCCAGTGATGTAATCAATCATACCTACATAATGAAGCCTCCTTAAAAACTCAAAAGGTCTGGGCTCCAAAAGCTTCCAGATAGCTGAAACACATGGAGTTTCCTGGAGGGTAGCCAGCCAGAGAGGATATAATAGCTCCAAACCCCATCTCACATGCCTTGTCCTAAGCATCCTTTAAAACAGCCTGGCAAAACATGGACCCAACCATGCTGCCTATTGAAGCAGGACTGGATTTTAAAAATGTGATACATCTACACAATGGAATATTATGCAGCCATAAAGAAGGACAAACATATGGACTTTGCAGCAACTTGGATGGATTTAGAGTCAATCATACTCAGTGATCTATCACAGAAACAAAGAACAGAGTACCATATGTTCTCACTCATAAGTGGACCTTGAACAATCATCATAGTACTAGAAGAAAGGGATTGACAGTAGTGGGAAACTGCCAGGAGAGCAGGGAGGGGCGTGGGATTGACAGTTGAGGGAAACTGCCAGGGGAGGGAGGGGCATACCTCATCAACAAGGGTACCTGCATAATGAACATTTGTATACCTAACCCTGAATTGTACCCCACACCTTTAAAATAAAAAACAAATAAAATAAAAAATATCCTTTGCAATAAATGAGTAAATGTAAGTATATATTTACTGAGTTCTGTGCTGCACTCTAATAAATTAATCAAATCCAAGGAGAGGGTTATGAGAATGCCAATTTATAATGATCAGTCAGAAGTGTAGGTGACAAGCTACTTGTGCCTGGCAATTGAAGTAGGGAACAGTCTTGTGGGAGTGAGCCCCTAGCCTGTGGGACGTGAAGCTGTCTCCAGATAGACAGGACCAGATTTGAAGTGAATTAGATAACACCCAGCTGGTGTCTGCTGGAGACCTGGTTTTTCTCCCACACGAATCTGGAATCAAAAGTTTTGTGTTGAGTGGTATGTGAGAGCAGGGGAAACACTTTGGCTTTTCCTATCTCTTACAAGTACATAGTGTGGTTTCTATAATATCAGTTACATGAATGATAGCTAACACTTACATAGTCCTTATTACATGCCGAGCTCTATTTAAGAGCTTTACATATAGCAATTCTTTAATCCACAAACCAACTCTATGAGATAGGAACTAATATTATCCCAATTTCATAGATGAGGAAATCACACAAAAAATTGAAGGAACATGCCCAAGATCACACAACTACTATGTAGTGAAGGTAAAATTCACACCTAGAAGTTTGAGTCAGAGCCCATGCTTTTAGCCATGGGGGGGAAATGGAGGGAGGGATGGATGGATGAGTGGATGGATGTTGGTTCTTTTTGGCAACTTAATTTGTGGCTTTCTTTATAAAACCACACTACAGTTGTGTGTTTTGTGACACAGGTATCTCATGAATATATAAGACTCTGCGATTCCTCAATCTTTCTTCTAGCATGAAAGTAGCTCTTTGAAAGTCAATAATTTCCTCCCTTGTGAAATGAATCTTATTTTCTAGGTACCAGTAAGCAGCTGATTTTTTCCTTAATTCTGTAAGAATCCCCTGACCTTAAAAAGAGTAACATTTATTCCCAAAGAATAATGGCTTTTTTAATGGTGTAACCATGTCACTAGCCAAACCTGAGAGGCAGTTTTAACCCTTATTTTAATAATAATATTGCTGTAATGGTTGTTTACATTAACAAGAACAGAGTCAGTTTGGGACAAGCTGTTCTGTTTCTTGCTATTCTTTCATTTTTCTTTTCTTTCCCACTACCTTCCTTCCTTTATTCCATTTTTCATTCTAAAGGTAATTCCTGGAAGAAACACCAAATCAGAGTTCAGATTATGTGGGGTTGTTTTTTAATGAGCAACTGATTACACTCAATACAAACGCCTTTTACTTTGGCAAAGTTCTTTGTATTTTGAAAGTACTACTTTTATGTGTATTATCTTATTTGAGCCCAGTAAAAAATCCAAATGAAATGAAACCAAATGGATTATTATTTTGCAGATTAGAAGATTGAAGTTGCCATTCTATACCTTCTACCTGAATTATAATATCAATTTGTTTAGAGATGGGTGTCATTCCTTTATTCAATCAATTTAGCAAATATGTATTCAGTACCTACTATGTGCTAGACACTGTTCTAGGCACGTGGGACACGTCAGTGAACAAACAAGCAAAGATTTCTGAGGTTCATCAGTAAGGGTATCTGATCTAAAACCCGGTGAAGTGGGGACCCAAGTGAGGCCCAAACTTTACCTACACAATGATCATTTGTATACCTAACCCTGAATTGTACCCCACAACTTTAAAATAAAAACAAAAAAACAGATTTCTGAGGCTGAGGCACTTACATTCCAAAAGGAAAGACACACAGTAAACATAATCCATAAGTGAGCTACGTGGTGTGTGAAAGATGATGGCGGACATTGACTATGAAAACGAAGCCCAAGAAAACATGGCAGGAAGTAAAGTTCTGGGCATGTTGGAGGGATAATGGGGGTCCAGGAAAGACCACACTGAGATGGCAACTTCTGAGCAAAGACTAGAGGAGAAGGAGGAACTGTGAGCCAAGCTGCTATCTGGGGATACAAATTCCAGACAGTTTGACTGGATCCCTGTGCTCCCGACACCTGCTACAGGGACCAGGGCACCTCACCCAGTGACTGTGATGTGAGGAGGAAGAACAGAACAGAGGGTCCTTTTACATAAAACCTATTACAAAGACATAATCCAGGCCTCCTAGTTGTGCTAAAGAAAACACAAGCTATGGAAATGCCTATGATTTGCTGGTGGATGTGTAACAACCAGCACTCCAGAAAGGTTTGTCAAGTGTGTCAGTTCCATGATGTATACACTTCACTATGGCCGGTTTCAACTTGAACTTGGAGTTGAAGCCAGTTCCAATACCCTCTTCTAGGGGAAGACACCAAAAATCGCCCCCAGCATTCCAGGACTTCTCATCATCCACCCCTTACTTAACATTTCTTCATTCTGAGATGCAGCCTTCTTCCCCCCCACCTTCACGTTCCAGCACCAAAAGTCAAATCAAGAATATATCTTTTTTCTTTCTGCTCTACAGGAAAATTTCTGCAGAAAGCCACAAACAGAGAAAGAAAAATCCAAGAAGACAGAGATGCAAAATGAGAAGTTTAGAGACAAACGCCAGGATGAGGGGACAGGAAAGCCTGATCCACAGCGCACAGTCCAGCTGGGCGAATTCTTAAGAACTTAGATATGAGTTAGAAGCCCATGTACTCTAGCACCAGGAAAAAGAAAGTAGGAGGAAAAACGTCAGAAAATGCACTTGAAAGCAAACGTGCTTTTTACTTGAGGAAATGGTGTGAATCTATCCAAAACAAATTTGAGTGCAACTGTGCATACCAAACTGGTTCTACAAAAGAAAAAAAAGTATATACTTACAAAGGCTTTGGGGAGAGGTTAGGGAAGGCCTGAGTTTAAAACTAGGTTTACGGATCTGTCTTAACCATTGCCTTTCAGCAGTAACAAAGGCAAAAAGCATACCACATGAAGCCACCTGCATCTCGATTTATTCAGCAAAATCACCCAGGACAGGGGATGAGATTAAAGGTCCAATTAAGACAGGCCAAAGGATTTTGAGTGTCCCCTTCCCGCTACCCAAAGAAGCTCTGAGTGTGATGAACAAAGGTGCCAGGAAGGGGAAGCTCAGACCCGTCCACAGGTGAGCTCTGCCATTTAACCCACAGGCAGGGAGAGGCTGGAAAAAGATCACATCCTTTGGCTAGACTGTCTCAGCTCACTAGGTGAAATAATTTATTTGAGTTTCATTCAACTCTGCATCCACTGGACAACACTGAATTGAATCTATCTTGGAAGGCTATTGTGGAATAATGGCTATTAAAACTATCTTAAGTCTTTGTCTCTGCAATCCCTTTCCAGTTTGGCTCAAACAAAACCAACTCTTCTCAGCCTTCTAGATGCAACACTAGAGAAAGGTGTTCTTTCTCTCTGCATTTAGTAGAAGAGAGAGACCAGAAAATCCCGTGGATATTTTAGAGGCTTCCTTCCAGAGCGGAGCTGAATTTCTTTATTTTCTGTATAAAACATTTTTTTAAATTGTGGGGTACAATTAAGGATTAGGAGCCGGGCTCGGTGGCTCAGCCTGTAATCTCAGCACTTTGGGAGGCCAAGGTGAGTGGACTGCCTGAGCCTGCGGGTTCGAGACCCGCCTGGGCAACTTGGCAAGACC
>NW_007033360.1:50666-140453 GCF_000164805.1 Carlito syrichta | reverse complement strand
GGAGCGGCCACTGCACTCCAATCTGAGTGACAGAGTGAGACTCCAACTCAAAAAAAAAAGGGTTAGGTATACAAATATTCATTGTGCAGATACCCTTGTTGATGATGTGTGCCCTCCCTTCCCTAGGCAGATATTGACTACCGTTTATTCCACCTCCCTGCCCCTCCCTCCCCTCCCCCCATAGTTTTCCACCACTGTCAATCCTTTTCTTACAGTATTACAGTAGTTGTTCAAGGTCCACTTATGAGTGAGAACATGTGATACTCGGATCTTTGTTTCTGGGAAAGATCACTCAGTTTTATGAACTCTAATATCATCCACGTAGTTGCAAAATTCATGATTTTGTTCTTCTTTATGACTGCATAATATTCCATTGTGTATATGTACCACAATTTTTTAATCCAGTCCTCTTTTAATGGACAGCAGAGTTGGTTCCATGATCTTGCTACTGTGAACAATGCTGCAATAAACATATGTGTGCACGTATCTTTTTTATAGAGTGATTTGAGTTTTTCTGGGTATATTCCCAGTAGGGGGATTGAGGGGTCATATGGAAGGTAAGTTTTTAGAACTTTTAGGAATCGCCACACTGTTTTCCACAGAGGCTGTACTAATTTACACTCCCACCAACAGTGTAGAAGTGTTCCTTTTTTGACATATCCTCTCCAGCATCTGGTATTTTTTTAGTTACGGATGATGGCCATTCTGACTGAAATTAGGTGGTATCTCAGTGTAGTTTTAATTTGCATCTCCTTAATGACTAGTAGGGTGAACATTTTTTTCATGTATCTGTTTGCTGCTCTCGTGTCTTCTTTTGAGAAATGTCTATTCGTATCTTTTGCCCACTTTGTAATGGGGCTGTTTGGTTTTGTTTTGGTTTTGGTTTTTTTCCCAGCACGTTTCAGTTCCTTGTAGATCCTTGATGTTAGGCCTTTGTCAGACATGGAGTTGGCAAATATTTTTTTCCCAGTCTTGGGCTGTCTCCCTGCTCTCTTGATGGTTTCTTTGGCTTTGCAGAAACTTGTCAGTTTAATGAGGTCCCACTTGTCTATCTTATCTCTTCTGGCCTGTGCATTTCGGGTTTTGCTCAGGAATTGGATGCCCGTTCCAACTTCCATAAGGGTGTCTCCTGCATTTTCTAAGGTTCTTATGGTTTGAGATTTTTCATTTAGGTCTCTAATCCATTTAGAGTTAATATTTGTGTATGGGGATCGGTAGGGGTCCTGCTTCAATCTTCTGCATGTGGTCAGCCACTTTTCCCAGCACCATTTACTGAACAGGTTCTCATCTCCTCAGTGGTAGGTGTATAAAACATTTTCTACCTAACTACCTCCTAGAGTTCCTATGAAGACTGAACTTTAACTAAAATGTAAAGCACTTTGAGTCTTTGGGTCAGAGATGTGTGTGTGTGTGTGCGCGCACACGCATACTTATGTATATTTTATAGAGACAGGGTCTCACTCTGCTTCCCAAGCTGGAGTGCGGATGACACAACCATGGCTCACTGCAACCTTGGCCTCCTGGGCCCAAGCAATCCTCTCACCTCAGTCTCCCAAATAACTAGGACTATGGGTGTGCGCCACTACACCCAATAAATTTTTTAATTTTTGTAGAGACATGGTCTCGCTATGTTGCCCAGGCTGATCTCTGACTCCTGGCCTCAAGCAATCCTCCCACCTTGGCCCCCCAAAGTGCTGGGATTATAGGCAGGAACCACGATGCCCAGCCTGGGTTAGAAGTTTTAATAAGTGTATTATTATTATCTGCTATCACAATAGACATCAACTGTTTTGTCTTCTGAGAAATGCACTTTCCACTAAAGTTCTAACCATGATTTTAACAAGAGAAGCTGTCATTTTATAGCACTGCCTCCCTGCCATAGTGATTGATCTAGCAATATCATGTGGTACAAGCAGTACCTATCATGGAAGCCCACTCCATCCAGATTGGCCCCGGGTGGTCCTGGTCTGCATCTGTTGTCTCAGCATAGCTGTCAACCTGTTTAATCTCAAAAATACCCCCTTCTTGACAATACATTATATAGTCCTCCTACCAATGACCCAATTCCGGGGGTCACCAAAGAGTGAAGGAGAGACAAGGAAGGAAAATCAAGAGGTGAGAGGAAACCAGGAAAGAAGGCATCTTTAATCATTAGGGAAATAGTCTCTAATTAAGTGTGTAAATTCCATGCTCTCAAATAAAAGCCCTCACAAAATTTTATTGGAATTTGATAACTAAGTCATCTATTTTTAAAAAAATAAACATAAGAGACAAGGCATGAAAATTCTCAAACAGAAGTGAAAGGAACAAGAACTAACTTTACCTTGTTTTAAATGGACTATATAGCGGTAGCGATAAAAGAGTATATTTAGTACTGATGAATGAATTCACAGAAACACCAGTGAAATAGAATAAAGGGTGTCAACATAGAACCAAACACATATGAGAGTTTAATATGTAGCAGAGGTGACATTTCTAATAGATGAAGCTAGGATATATTAATTAATAAATCATGTTGGGGCAGCTGGTCAATCATCTGGAATAAAAAATAGGCTAGATTTTTACACATTACTCCCATTCCAGTTAGAAAAAAAAGCATTAAAAAAAGAAATCATAAATGTACTAGAAGAAAGCATGAAGGCATTTTTTTCTTAGTTATTCTGGGGTTAAGAAGACCTTAACAACTATGACATAAAACCCCAAAACCATTAAAATTTTTGGATGACTTTACCTCAGTAAAAATTGGTATTTTCTGTTTGGCAAAAAGAACAGGAATAAAGTAAAAAAAAAAAATCAGATAGCAACAAGGAAAAGTATCTGTAACGTATATGAGAGACCAACCTTGAGCTCTTATGAATCAGTGAGTAAAAAACCAACACCCCAGACTTCAAGTGAAGAAAAGATATTTTTAAAAAGAAAAATTACCATTAAACATAAGATGCTTAACCTCATTCATAAATTTAATCACTTCTACTTCAGATTGGCACAAAACTCCCCTAGTAAGAGCTTTACTGAGATATAATTCACATGCTATAAAATTCCCCCATTTAAAATGCATAGTTCAGTTGATTTTAGCATATTCATAGAGTTGTGCAACCATCAGTCTTCCCCTCTGATCCTCCGTAAGCCTGGGATGATTATGGAGCTGTTGTGAGAAGTTACTGAAAATACAAGTGTCGGGTGCTTAGCACAATGGCTGGCTGATAGACAGCCCTCAGCCAACAGGAGTAGTTATGGTTATGACCTAGTGCCACATAGTAAATCAGGAGTAAAGCAGTTGGTGGCAGGAGTCCCAGATCTTCCGCTCCTCCTCCTGCCCTAGGGCTACTTCTGAGCAGTGATTTGAGAAGGTTTAGGTGGGGAAAAGGCAATGACTACAATTGTTTAAAAAGTCCTGAGATGGGCCGGGCTCGGTGGCTCAGCCTGTAATCCCGCGCCTTTGGGAGGCTGAGGTGAGTGGATTGCCTGAGCCCGCAGGTTCGAGACCCGCCTGGGCAGCGAGACCTCATCTCTACAATAAATCAAAAAATCAGCTGGGTGTGGTAGCGCGCGCCTGTAATTCCGGCTACTCGGAAGGCTGAGGCGGAAGGATCGCCGGAGCCCAGCAGGTCGAGGCTGCGGTGGCCGGAAGCGGCCACTGCACTCCAGTCTGGGCGACTGAGTGAGACTCCAACTCAAAAAAAAAAAAAAAAAAAGTCCTGAGATGGCTGACAATTGAATCAGTCACAACCACTCCCATGAGCTAAGCCAGTGATTCTCAAAGCTTAGACTTAGCACCCAACCATGCCTATAATCCTAGCCTTTGGAAGGCCGAGGTGGGAGAATCACTTGAGATGAGGCGTTCAAGACCAGCGTGGGCAACATAGCGAGACCTCATTTCTACAAAAAAAATTAAAATTCAATAAATTAGTCGAGCATGGTGCTACATGCCTGTAGTCTGAGTGATTCAGGAGGCTGAGGTGGGAGAATCACTTGAGCCCAGGAGTTTGAGGCTGCAGTGAGCTATGATCATGCCACTGCACTCCAGCCTGGGTGACAGAGTGAAACCCTGTCTCAGATAAGATAAAATGAAATAAAACAAAATAAGAAAAAACGCTTTTTGACACGCTTTTAGGACTTCATACTCCATATATATTTTCATAAATACTCAAGGATATCCCTAACATCACGGTATAATGAAAAGGTTGGCAGAGTAAACGATCAATAAGATGCTTCTTTCCAAAATGGGATATTCAACGAGATAACAGTTTTCAAAATAGGTGGCTGATAGCCAGTTAATCAACTCATAAACCACTCATGCACATGGAGACTACAAAAGAGGTATGAAAACTCAGTTGAAGGATTGATTTCAGAAAAGAGACTTGTGTGTGCTGAGTCAGATCTCTTATTGAGGTTCGGGTTGGACACCACTTGCCCCTCACCAAGAAGACTTAGCTCGTACCCCCTGAAGTTTGGGGTCAAAGCGAACTGGTTTCCAGCATAACTCACCTATTTACCTAAAACCTAAAGTTAGCCATCCCATTCAAGAATTCGTTAGGAACGTTTTCCTACAAAACAGCAGAGGACACCTACAGACCCCTACACTAATCAGCCTGAGTCCTTCATTCAAGAATAAAAGCTAGAGTTCTGAGGCAAACTAGCAATATAAAATGAAAGGACCAAATAAACAAAACAACTAAATGCTTCAGGAAACAGAAAATGCAAGGAACAGAAAAAACTTTAGAATTCTAAATCGGTATCTTCAGAAAGATTCAAGAGGATTTTGCTTTCATAAACTGTGAATGCTGTAATGAAAAGAAAGCATTAGAAAAAAGGAAGAGTCCATGGGTAATTAAAATATGATTATTTTAAGCCAAAATAAATTAAATTAAATAATTTAACAGGGCGGTGGAATCTTAACATAGATATGGCCCAGGCTGCAACATAAAAGCAAGAAAATTTCACAGAACTTCAAACCAAGAAACAAGGAAAAAGTCTGGGAAGAAAGTTAAAGACAGCATCAAGTCAGCGGGTCCAGCATCTGCTTTGTAGGAGCTCAAAAAAGAGAGAGAACAGGAATTGGCATGAGGAAATAATAATAGGATGAATAAACATAAGAATTTTCTGAGCTGAAAATTCAAGTCTTTAGATTGGGCTAGACCCACAAAGCCTCAAACAGGTGAATTGTGGGGGGGAATGACATCTAGACACATTCTGGTGGAATGTCAGAACCCCAAAGATAAAGAGAAATGCAGAGAGGGTGAAAAAAAACCCAGGTCCTTCATGAAGAAGTAGTAAGAGGGCATCAGACTTCTCCTCTGCATCCCAAGGTGTCAGAAGAAAATAAAGCAGATCCCATGACATTCTAACCACAGGGTTCTGTACCTAGATGTGGTGACTGTTGGTTTATTGCCTTTTGGTTCCTAGTTCTCCCTTTTTGCTTGCTCTGTGAAAATGGATCTGGGCCCTTTCAATCGTTTTCCTTGGCTGCTGTTACAACAGTACTGCTAGTGGAAAGCGTCAGAAAGACATCCTGGAGAAGGGGGCTTTGGCTCCAGGTTTGGGGATACTTCTCTCAGGCTGCTACAGCACAGGCAGCTGCTCGTACCCAGCACCTGTAGTGCAGGTCAGCAGCAGCACCCAATAGCTAGCATCCTTTGAGGGTGTTTGCAGCGCCATGGCTCTGGCGAGACACTTCCCCCATGAGCAGCCTCCTGCAGCACCGTAGAGGTGACCTCCCTGCTCTTCAGTGGTCACAGCTATACCCTCTCCCACAAGAGCTGGGTCTCCCCCCAGGGCAGGGAGGGGAGGCGGGGAGCCCTTCTGGATGGTCCCTCTCAGCTCAGGGGCAGAACTGCTCCTCATAGCTGCTTTCCTCATATTCATTAACATTTTCATTATTTCTTACTAGGTAAGTCCTCATTACTAAAATTCTCTACTAGAGTTAATAGTTATTACTTTTTCCTGTTCCAATTTCTATGTGTTTTCTGTCTCCTTATTGGGCCCAGACTGACACACTAGATTTTTTTTTTTTGCAGGGGGAGGGAATTCAGACAAATATCTATCACATATGAGAGTAAAGTAATGACATCTACAGAAATCTAGCAATACAGAAAATTCTTCTACGATTTCCAGTAATTATTTGACAACAGTCTTAAGGAAAACAAAAAATAATAATAATAAATGTTTTCTGGGTCGGGTGTGGTGGCCCAAGCCTGTAATCCCAGCACTTTGGGTGGTCAAGGTGAGGGGATAGACCGAGCCCACAGGTTCGAGAACTGCCTGGGCAACTTGGCAAGACCTTATCTCTACAATAAATCATAAAACTTAGCCAGGCGTGGTAGCACACGCCTGTAGTTCCAGCTACTTGGAAGGCTGAGGCGAAAGATCGCTGGAGCCCAGCAGGTCAAGGCTGCGGTGGTCAGGAGCGGCCACTGCACTCCAGCCAGGGCGATGGAGTGAGACTCGACTCAAAAAATTAGTAATAAAATAAATGTCTTCTGGAAAAACAAAAAGCACTAGAAGAACCCAAGAGAAACAAAATTTAGGATGACAGTTTTGCAGTCACCTTAGAAAGCAATGGCTCTAAATTAAAATAGCGGGTTCTGGCCGGGTTCAGTGGCTCAGCTTGTAATCGCGCACTTTGGGAGGCCGAGGTGAATGAATTGCCTGAGCCCGCAGGTTCAAGACCCACCTGGGCAACTTGGCGAGACTTCATCTCTACAATAAATCAAAAACATTAGACAGGCATGGTAGCGCACGCCCGTAGTTCTGGCTACTTGGAAGGCTGAGGCTGATGAAGGATCACTGGAGCCCAGCAGGTCGAGGCTGTGGTGGCCGGGAGCAGCCACTGTACTCCAGTCTGGGTGACAGAGTGAGACTCCAACTCAAAAAATTAAAACTAAACAGCGGGTTCTGTGAAGATCTTCAATAACAAGATGATCATCAGTTTATTATTAAGAACATGGAAGCGGCCGGGCTCAGTGGCTCAGCTTGTAATCCCAGCATTTTGGGAGGCCGAGGCAAGTGGATTGCCTGAGCCCGCGGGTTCGAGACCCACCAGTGCAACTTGGCAAGATCTCGTCTCTACAATAAATCAAAAACTAGCCAGGCGTGGTAGTGCACACCTTCCAGCTCCTTGGAAGGCTGAGGCGGAAGGATCGCTGGAGCCCAGCAGGTTGCGGCTGCGGTGGCCAGGAGCGTGCCACTGTCCTCCAGTCTGGACAATGGAGTGAGACTCCAACTAAAAAAAAAAAAGAACATGGAAGGTCTTAAAACATGTTTTTTGGTCAACAAAACAAAAGAAAAATTGGTACAAACTTGGGGTAGGAACTGCAGAAAATAATAAATATAATGCAAACTGAAATTTGAAAAAAACCTTATCACAATGCAAGGAAAAATCACCAACTGACTTGAGAGATTCTCTTGTTTTCATCTTGAAAGCCTCATTCAGGCCAGCTGGGTTTACTGGGAATATTAGTTATATAATTATGATATTATAGATGCTATTCATCGTGGGTCAACTTTAAGAGTCTACCTATAGACAAACAAAACCCCAACTACAGATATATAGCTGAATACACATGGCACTCACATGTAAATATTGACAATGTGAGAGTAATATATTGACTGACTAAAGCTTACTCTGTCACCCAAGCTAGAGTGCAGTGGTGCCATCTTGGCTCACTATAGCATTGACCTCCTAGGATCAAGCAATCCTCCCACTTCAGCCTCCTGAAAAGCTGGGACTACAGGCATGTTCCACCATGACCAGCTATTTTTTATATTTTTTATAGAAATGTGGTCTCACTGTGTTGCCCAGGCTGATCTCAAACTCCTAGCCTCAAATGATCCTCCCACCTGGGTCTCCCAAAGTGCTGAGATTATAGGTGTGAACCACCGTGCTCAGCCTAATATTTTAAAATATGGGCTTGTATTCCTTGAAAAATAAAAATAAATAGATAAGTAAATAGTTTTTAAAAATGAGACCTATTGACAGGGAAAGACAGCCAAGATATATTAACTAAAGACACAAATAGGGATAAAAAATGTGCTTAGAGCATAACCAGGTTTTAAAAAGTTAACATATGAGTGTATGTTTATTTAGGCACAGAAAGTTTGCAGAAGAGCACATAAGACACTATGAGTGATGCTTATAGTTGGGAGAGGAGGTGGTCGTACAAAAGAAGTGGGAAAAGTAGAGAAGAGAGACTTTCCATTTTCAACTTACACCCTTTTATGTTGTTCGCATCCTTCAGCATGAGTATGGATCGCATTTTTTTTAGGGTTTTAATAAAGCTTTTGGTTCTAACAATAAATTCTTAATGCATCTCAAATAAAAGGTGGAATGTTTATCACGAAAAATTATTAAGCCGTGATGGGCGTAGAGCTATGAGATATCGTGAGAACTCTAAAGGCCATCCCAGGGTGAAGTGTGAGCGCTAAGAAAGGACAGTCTCAAAAGGTCATTCCGAGGCCCAGGCTGCGACTACAGGGGGACGGCTCGGCTGCAGGCCAGGACGGCAGGGCCGTTTGCGGCCTTGCACGGGCCACAGTGGGTCCACAGTCACTCGGTGGCACCGTTTGGACTGTTGTCCCCTCCAGATCTCGTGTTGAAGTGCGGTCCCCGGTATGGAAGGAGGTGACTGGGTCAGGAGGGTGGATCCCTCATGAAGGGCTTGGTGCCGTTCTTTTTCTTGAGAAAGCAGGATTTATTGAGAGGACAGAAAAGCTCCCATTGTGGGAGGGGACCCGAGGGGATTGCCTGGTGCTGTACTTAAGGTCATGAGTTTTTGCTCTTTTGTTCACAAGAGACTTGGTTGTTTTTAAAAGCCTGGCACCTCCTCCTCCCTCTTGCTGCCCTCTCGCCGTGTGACACGCCAGCTCCTTCTCCATCTTCCGTCATGATTGTCAACTTCCTGAGGCCTCCCCAGGAGCCCAGCAGACACCGGCACCATGTAGAACCATAAGCCGAAGTAAGTCTCTTTTTATAAATTACCCAGATTCAGCAACTCTTGATAGCAATGCAAAATGGATTCATACACCAGACAAACAGGAAGCAGCCCTTCAGAGGGCAGGCCAGCAAGGCCAGATGGGAGGAGGGCACAGGAGGGAGTCAGGCACCCCAGGCTGGGAGGCCTGGAGGGCACAGTGTCCACGTGGAGGGCTGCAGGAAGGTGATCATCAAGATAGGCCAGGTCCCAGGTTGCCACAGGGTCAGGGGTTCTGGGCTGACGTCTGAGACAAGGCACCACCAGAGGTCAGCGAACCCACCCACCATCAAGGACTCAGCAGCGGAAAGAAGCCAGGAGACTGTTTCTCCCACAGCACCTCTCCAACACCCTCTTAGGCAGTGCTCCATGAAAAGGAGAGGAGTCAAGCCATTCCATCCACTAAAGCACACAGGGTGAATACTACAATGTACAGGCTGAATTGAGGAATGTGAGGCGGTAAATTGGTAACGAGCATGATGACCTTCATAGCAGAGGCAAGCCAGGTTGGGACAGATGGAATGATGATCAGGTGACAGATGCCTACAAACAGCCCTGCTTCGGCTCCAGAGAAGGCTTCCGCTTTAGAAAGAATAACCCACAGCACCTCAACATTTGGATGCGTCAGAGGTTCATCTCAGCTTTCCAACCCTCAGAGGCCCTGAGAACGTGTTGTTCTTTCAATTTCCAGATACAGCAACCAGCCACAGAGCACATCCTCAGATTCCACTCGTGCTGGTCTCACGCAGCCCCCTAGCTGCCTATGGACAGTGGAGCAGAACTTGAGAACCCAACCCACCATCAGGCCCTTTTACTCTCCTGGGTTCTATGATATCCTTGGGGCTACAAGGAGAGTCGAGGCCTACGGGTCTGACTAGAAACTCTTCAGCCCTTCCTAAACTTCTCATGGGCCTTCAGCCCTTCCTAAACTTCCTAAACTTCTCATGGGAGTGTAACGGGGGAGCCTGAGAGAGGACTTTGAAGTCCAAAGCAGGAGCAACAAAGAGCAGGTTTCCTGTGAGAGCGGGTGGTGCACAGAGCCAGCTACATTCTGCCTCCTTGACTTTGTCCATTGTTTTATCTAAGTGTAAAATTGATTGGGCAACCAAGTGTAAGAACCACAAGAAACTCAAGCAAGAACTTTGCTATGATGCAGCCTCTGATGCAGCCATAGCTACTCGGTCATCATAATGACCTCCTTCAATTCTCTCTGTAATCTGCTCACGTCACACTGGCGATGCTTTTCTTAAAAGTCTGTCCTGAAACTCATACCATTCCACTTGGGTTGTTAGCAAAAGGCTCTTCACTGTGTCCTTAATTACCCTCTTACATATGGCTACAGCAGATTGCTGATAGCCTGTAATTCCTTTGACAAGTATCCATTTATAGCCAGAAAATTAAGACTGTGGTGTGTCTTCCACCTACTCGTTTCTCCCACTCACGAGTAGGGAGATCATATAATTTATCACTCATGTGAAACACTTAGGAGAGTAAAATGGAGCGCTAAAAATAAGTAACAATGACTAGTTGATCAACTATCATTAACCAGGACTGTCTAGGCAAAACAAAAAATGTGATCATTCTCCTCATAAATCTGTAGAACTTCCTTGGGGCTATCTCAGGGAACAAAAGGGAAATTACTTTTAAAGCTCACCAAATTCTTCATTATGTAGCTTGTAAACACATAGAAAATAGATGTGACTAAAAACCTGGGACAACAAATACAGCCAAATTTAAATGGGTTTTCAAATTCTTATAATGTAGGCTTTCTTTAATCCCACATGTAGGCAAGGAGATTTGCATTCGAATTCATCTCCTAAGAAATCTTCCTTTCTCCTGGCACAAAAGCAGAAATTCCTCTCATGAGTAGGTCATGATTATTATGATTCTGATGCCCTTTCAATTTTTTGAAATCCATAAGAGAACAAACCAAAATGAATATTTAGGCAACAGTTAGTGATAGCTGCTATATTTTTGGTAATTTTTCTGGGTCAGGATGCTTCCAGTTGGCATGAGTCACAGAGTTAAATGAGCAAAAGAAAATAATAAGCAAATTCCATCTGACTTTAGAAAGAATAACCCACAGCCCCTCAACATTTGGATGCGTCAGAGGTTCATCTCAGCTTTCCAACCCTCAGAGGCCCTGAGAACATGTTGTTCTTTCAATTTCCAGATACAGCAACCAGCCACAGAGCACATCCTCAGATTCCACTCGTGCTGGTCTCACGCAGCCCCCTAGCTGCCTATGGACAGTGGAGCAGAACTTGAGAACCCAACCCACCATCAGGCCCTTTTACTCTCCTGGGTTCTATGTCCTTGGGGCTACAAGGAGAGTCGAGACCTACGGGTCTGACTAGAAACTCTTCAGCCCTTCCTAAACTTCTCATGGGCCTGCAGAGACCAGTGAGGTACAGGGGAAGGAAGTAGAAGAGCAAAGAACACCCTGAATTTTTTTCGTTTCTTCGTTAGGGTGGAGGGTATCACAGAGGTGTCTCCATATTTAGAAGATTCATGTAAAGAAGTCATCATGCAGGTTGGAGACCCGCCTAGGCAACTTGGCGAGACCTCATCTCTACAGTAAGTCAAAAAATTAGCCAGGCGTGATTGCACACGCCTGCACTTCCAGCTACTTGGATGGCTGAGGCAGAAGGATCACCGGAATCCAGCAGGTGGAGGCTGCAGTGGCCGGAGTGGCCACTGCACTCCAGTTTGAGTGACAGAGTGAGACTCCAACTCAAAAAAAAAAAAAAAGTCATCAGATATTGTCTGGATGGTCCCTTATTGCCAACAAGCTTAAGCATTCTTTCCTTTATTCGGCTATCTCTTTCTATTTGCTTAAATAGTATCATCCAAACCTTTAGCTTCCAAGTGACCTTAGGGGTTGCTGATGTATGGAAGGAGATCCTCACCAATGGATGTCAGACCATGAGCAGCCATGGAAGGAGATGCCCTCCCGTGGGCTAAAGGTTTTCTGCACCTTCAAATCCTCCATTAGTGCTTTTGTGAAGGCATTATGTCTCTTCCACCAAGGAGACCATGACTCTACGAGGAAGTCAAGGCAGTTGGTTGAAATTTTTGCTGACTCGCTCTCAATTGATAAAGCAAACAATGACTTGCTCTCAAGACAACCATCTCCTGAATGGAGCTCCCAGGAATGATGCATCAATAATTTAACCATGTTGTAAGTGTTCAAAGAACACAAGTCCTCCAAGATGCTGCCATAGGCATTGCAGTTGTCCATTTGTGCTGCTGTAACAAAATACCACAGGCTATGTAATTAATCAATAGCAGGAAGTTATTTCTCACAGTTCTGAAAGCTGGTCCAAGATCAAGGGTGCTGGCAGCTTTGGGTCTGGTGAGGCCTGCTCTCTCTACTTCCAAGATGGCACCTTGTTGCTGCATCCTCAGGAGAGGACAAATGCAGCTTCCTCACACAGTGGAAGGGCAAAAAGGGCATTCGGCTTCAAGTCCTTTTATCAAAGCGTTAGTTCCACTCCTGAGGAAAGAGGCTTCATGACTTTATCACCTCCCAATCACCTCATAATACTGTTGTACTGGGGATCATCATTCAAACCCTAACAGTCATATATATTTGGGAAATTCTGTTCACCACAACCACCTCTGGGAGAGTCATGATGTAGGTCATATAAATGCTCTGAGAAATCCTGCAATTAAAATAAATCTTTTTTGTGGTTAATCCAAAATTTCTAGAACTTATTTCACCACTGAATCTTTGTCTTGTGTATCACCTATTAACACCCTAGAAGACATTTTTGGAAGTGTGTTAAGAAAAAAAAAACAGTAAGTGAAGAACACAGAAAATTGGTTTGAAAAACATCTTCCTTGACTATAAAAACTCATGATACCATCTTTGTGGGAATTAGAAACAGATATCTTGCCGGAAGAACCAATTTTATTTTATTTTATGTCAATAGCTTTAGGAGGTACATAGTTTTGGTGACATGGTTGCATGTACAGTGGCAAAGAAGTCTGGGCTTTAAGTGCACCCCCCATTCCCACCTGTGCACTCTGTACTGTTGGGTGATTTTTGTCCCTCTCCCCCTCCCCCTACTGAAAGTCCAGTGACCATGATACCATTCTCTGTGCCTTTGCAGATCCTTCGTTTAGCTGCCACTTATCAGTAAGAACATATGGTGTTTGTTTATTCTGTGCTGAGTTAGTTCATCTAGGATGATGTTCTCCATTTCCATCCAAGTTAGGCAAAAGACACGATTTCATTCTTTTTGATGGCTGAGTAGTATTCCATAGTGCGTCTGTACCACATTTTCATCGTCCACTGATCAGTTGATGGGCGTTCAGGTTGATTTTGCGTCTTTGCAATTGTGAATTGTGCTGTGATAAACATGCAGATGCAGATGTGATTGTTATATAGTGACTTCCATTCCTTCGGGTAGATACCTAATAGTGGGGCTGAGAAATCTCCATACCAATTTTCATAGACACTGTACTAATTTACACTCCCACCAACTGTGTAGAAGCGGTCCCTTTTCTCTGAAACTGTGCCAGCATCTGTTTTTTATTTTTTTATTTTTTAATAATGGCCATTATGACTGGTGTAAGGTGGTATCTCATTGTGGTTTTAATTTGCATTTCCCTGAAGATGAGTGATGTTGAGCATTTTTTCATATGTGTATTGGCCATTTGTATATCTTCTTTTGAAAGATGTTGGTTCATGTCACTTGCCCACTTTTTAATAGAGTCATTTGCTTTTGTCTTGATGCTTTGTCTGAGTTTTTTGTAGATTCTGGAGATCAGCCCTTTGTCAGATGTATAGTTTATGAATATCTTCTCCCATTCTGTAGGTTGCCTATTTGCTCTGTTGAATATGTAGAATGTGCTCTCTTGAATTTGCTCTGTTGCTGTGCAGAAGCTTTTTAGTTTAATTAAGTCCCACTTTTTCATTTTTGTTTTTGTTGCATTTGCTTTTGGAATTTTGCCTAGACCAATGTCCAGAAGAATTCTTCCTAGGTTTTCTTCTAGGATTTTTATGGTTTCAGTCTAACATTCAAGTCTTTGATCCATCTTGGGTTAATTTTTCTATATGGGGAGAGAAAGGGATCAAGTTTCATTCTTCTGCATGTAGCTATCCAATTTTCCCAGCACCATTTGTTGAAAAGGGTGTCTCTTCCCCAGTGTCTGCTTTGTTAAAGATCAGTTGGTTGTAGGTATTTGAATTTGTTTCTGGATTCTCTATTCTGTTCCATTGGTCCATGTGTCTGCTCTTGTACCAGTGCCATGCTGTTTTGGTAATTACAGCCTTACAGAGTAATGAAGTCAGGTAATGTGAAGCCTCCAGCTTTGTTCTTTTTGCTTAGGAATGTTTTGGCTATTCTGGCTCTTTTTTTAGTTCCATATGAATTTTAAGGGTTTTTTTTTTTCTTCTAGTTATGTGAAAAATAACATTGGTAGTTTGATAGGGATTGTAGATTTCTTTGGATAATATGGTCTTTTTAACAAAGTTTATTCCAACCCATGAGCATGGAATGTTTCTCCATTTGTTTGTGTTCTCTGCAGTTCCTTTCATCAGAGTTTCATAGTTTTCTTTGTAGAGATCTTTAGCTTTTTGGCTGCTAGTGTAAATAAAATTGTGTTCTTGATTTGATTCTCAGCTTGGTCACTATTGGTGTAGAGCAGTGCCACTGACTTACTGTGTGTTGATTTTGTGTCCTGAAACTTCACCAAATTTTTTTAATCAAATCCAGAAGTCTTTTGGAGGAGTCCTTAGGATTCTCTAGGTATAAGATCATATTGTCAGCATACAGAGATAGTTTGATCGCTTCTTTTCCAACTAGGATATCCTTTATTTCTCTCCCTTGCCTGATTGCTCTAAGACTTCCAGTACTATGTTGAATAGGAGTAGTGAATGTGAGCATCCTTGCTTTGATCCACTTCTGAGGGGGATGCCTCTAACTTTTCTCAGTTTAGGACAACATTGGCTGTGGGTTTGTCATATACGACTCTTATTGTTTTGAGGAATGTTCCCTCTATCCCTGTTTTGCCGAGGGTTTTTATCATAAAAGAGTGCTTTTTCTGCATCTATTGAAATGATCATATGATTTTTTTAGAAATTTTATTTATGTAGTGGGTCACGTTTTTTGATGTGCATTTGTTGAACCACCCTTACATTCCATGACCCACTTGGTCATGGTGGATTATTATTATTATAGGTGCTGTTGAATTCAGTTTGCTAATATTTTATTGAGGATTTTTGCATCTGTGTCTATAAGGGAAATTGGTCTGTAGTTTTTTGGTTGTTGTTGTGTCCTTTCCTAGCTTTGGTATCAGAATAATTCTGGTTTCATAGAATGAGTTAAGAAGAATTTCCTTATCTTCAATCTTACGGAATAGTTTCAGTAAAATTGATACTAGTTCTTCTTTGAAAGTCTGGTGAATTTTTTAGGTCCTGTACCTTTTGTTGTTGTTGTTGTTGTTGTTGGGAAACTTTTAATTACTGTTTCAGTCTTGCTAGCATTGGTCTGTTCAGGGTTTGTATTTCTTCCTAATTTAAACTTGGGGGCTGTATGTTTCCAAGGCTGTATCCATTTCCTCTAGATAGTCTCATTTGTTTGCACAGAGGTGTTCATAATAGTCCCGGATGATCTTTCGAATTTCTGTCATGTCAGTTGTAATGTCTCCATTTTCATTTCTGACTAAATCTGTAAGAATCCGTTTTTAGAATGTGTCCCTTCCTCGGACTTGCCAGTGGATCTGACTGGGTTTTAGCTCCACTCTCACTCCTTTGGCCAAACATCTTTCCCAGTGACAACCTACCCCACCGTCCGTGGAGGCCTGCCTTGATCCCATACAGATCTGTGACACATTCGCTGTCCTTTCCCTCACCCAACACGTGGAGCACATCCCACTGAAAACCTCACTTCTGACTGGATTGCAATGATTTTATCAGAACATCTTGAGATGAAAGCATAAAGAAAAATCAAAGCTTACACTGGTGTTAACGTGACAATTTCCTGATCTGCTTTTTAAAGCACTCAGGGTAGATGATGTTTGGTTGATCTCTTTGTAGCCCCTCAACCCTCATGTGCCTCTCACCTTTTCTCAGGCATTTGTTCTTCAAAGCAGCTCACGCACCCCTTCTGTCTCTTTCGGGACTGCCGTTCCCTCTGAATACCCTGGGATATTGCTGACAACGTGGCACACACCGCACACTCCACAGCACTGAGTTATAGCTCAAGACTGAGACAGTGAGCTTTGCTTGGGCCGTGTGGTGTATACACACCGTCAGAAGTCTCTCTTTCAATGTGTGAAACGTGTTGCTTGTGGGTGGCTGCAAATCTTTCTCAAGCTGTTAGTCTCCTCGTGACCAGTATCTCAGTGATGCAGAAGAGCTGATCCCATAAATCACAGATCCCATAAATGATCCCATAAATCAAAGAAAGGAGAAGGGTTAGAGGATGAAAAGAGACAAGGCATGTGGCATATGGGATTAGTGCAGAACCACCCAGATGCCTGCCAGTTCCAATCTTGGCTCTCTCTCGCTCTCTCTCTCTCTCTCTCTCTCTCTCTCTCTCTCTTTCTTTTTCTCTTTCTCTCTCCCACTCCCAATCTCTCTCCTCTCCCCCATGCCCCTATCTACAGGATTAATTTACCTCTCTGTTATTGTTAGCATTTGTTCTGGGAGGTTTTTCTTTTACTAGAACATCTGGCACTATAGTTTCACACCGTGGGGTTTCCTGGAAACACTCTCAGGGAGGAGTTTGAACCTTCACTACTGGAACTAGCCTGGGCCTGAAACGCTGTGAGCTGTAATCTCAGAGCGCTTCACGTTCTCTCCCTTGTTTCCTTTGCAAAACATCATTGCAATCAGCCCCACTGTTTTTCAGTGAGAGGCACTGGCACCTGGCCCAGAGCTGACTGCCAGGGCCTTATCCCACAGGGAGTAGAGAAAGTGTAGGCCTGACACAAAGCCCGCCCACCACACCTCGGGGTGGCTCCCACCCCCGGCACCACCTGGCTTCCCAGTGAGGTCAGAGTGCCAAGGTATGGAGCAGGTTGGGTGGGCACCACTTCCCACCCTGAGATCCCTGGCCCTAGCCACATTGTTACCCATGAGCCCTACTCACAAGGCTGACAGTGCAAGGTGGGAAAGCCCCCTGGCCCCTAATCTCTCTAGAGGAGCCACAGGGACCCCTTGATTTTTGGAAGACCCTGGTCATTTAAATGAAGAATGTTAACTGTGAGATTCTGGAAAGACCCCCTGCCTGTCCCTCCTCCCATGGGGTCCTCCTCTCCTCTCTGTTCTTGCCTTGACTGTTTTGTCCACACCCACAGCTTGCAGAAATTCTCTCCCTCATCATCTTCAGAGGCTGGCTTCATGTCCTTAAGACTGCAGCGTCAAAGCCACCTCTTCCAAGAAGGCTTCCTTCTTTAACCCCCAGGTTAAAATAACCGCCTAGTGTCTTCAACACACCAGTCTATTTTAATTCTCTGCATGGCACTAACCATGACCGGCAAGTTCGTTAAAAGGTTTGCCTCTTGGATTTTTACCTGGCCTTACCTGCTAGAGGGGAGCCTATCTTGTTCACCCAGAATAAGTGTCTGGCCCATAGTAAGTGCCGAATAAACATTTGTTGAAAACACTGGTTCACAGCTCCTTACTGGTTGTGTCTTCTTGGGAAAGCTACTTAACCTCTCTGTGCCTTGGTTTCTTGTCTTAAAAGCAGGACTGATTATGGCACCTAATTCCTGGGATGGTTGAGGGTATTAGCAAGGTAATCCCTGTGCAATCCTTAATAGAGCACACAGGGTGGGCGCACACCAGCACTAGCTATTATCTCTGTCAACATGTCAGCCCATCACCCTGGGGCACCTACCAGTGCTCAGTCTTTTCCAGCTTAGCTGGGTCCGGAAAGAACAAAGAGGAGCCCAGAACACAGGAAGGGACATGCCCAGGGGATGCTGTGGGCAAGTGCAGAAGAGAGAAGTGCATGGAAAAGCAGATGGGATGAGGCCACAAAGGTAACGCCTCCCAAATAATAACTTCTCCTGACTAGCTTGGTAGCTCATGCTTATAATCCCAGCACCTTGGGAGGCCCAAGTTAGAGGATCACTTAAGCCTAGGAGTTCAAGGCCAACCTGGGCAACACAGTGAGACCTTGTCTCTACAAAAGATCAGAAAGTTAGCCAAGCATGGTGGCATACGCCTGCAGTCCCAGCTACGCAAGAGGCTGAGGCAGGAGGATTGCCTGAGCCCAAGAGGTCGAGGCTGTGGGGAACCATGATGGTGCCACTGCACTCCAGCCTGGGTAACAGAGTGAGACCCTGCCTCAAAAAAAAGCCGACTCCTTTCAGAAGGGTTCTTTTCTCTCTCCTTTCCTTGTTCCTTCTGTCCCTGCCAGCACCACATGACCAAGTCTGGCCCTACACTCACCACAAGCAGCAGGGGCCAAAGGTCAACATGATACTCTATAGACATGTGGCTTAGTGCTCCAGCCCGGACTGGGGATGAGGGGCAGTTTCTGCAGACAAAGGTGTCTGGTAAGTCTCACCATTCAGCCTCGACATGACAAGAAAAGGAGGACTCAATATTTGGTGATTGAGTGAACAAATGAATGTGATCAATGTGTCACCGCTCCTGACTCCTGCACCCATGCAGACATTGCTAATCAATCATGATCGTTGTTCATACTGAGAAAGGCCAGATTCACCCAGCAACTTCTGTCCCTGTTGATTGAGCAGGGCTCTTGGGTCACTGGTTTCCTGGCATGCCAGGGATTCCCAGGAAGCACCACCAGAGAATGCACCCAGGCCTAGAGCCCAGGGAACCGCAAAGCCAGAACAGGGGGTATGAGTGATGCCCAGGGTGGACCAAGGGGATTTGAACCAGGCCCCAACAGTTCCACTGCATCTAATGACAAGTAATAGACTTCTTAGAACAACGCCTCATGGAAAGAGGTACTTTAGAGCATCTATTTCAGCTTTCTTTAAATGTCCCAGAAATCCTTTCAAAATTCCTTAAATAGATGTGATTACATAAATCAGCCTCTGTATGGTTTCTTTAAAAGAAAGATTCATGTGTATGAAACAAAGCCCTCCCCCCTTGTGACCTGAATTCTGCCCTCCCTGGAATCTTAACCCAGGACCCACAAAGCTCTCTCAGTAGAGACTTTGGACACTGGGAGGAGGTCAGCTCTCACCAGTTTTCCATGGAGGCCAGGCAGGAAAAGGGATAGAGTGGCCACTTTGCAACCCTTTGAAGTTCACATGAAAAGCACAGCAGGGAGGCACACACCCTTCCCCCAAGTGCACGGAGGGAAAGTGAGCTCAGGAACTCGTGGAATAAACTGGATCCTAATGAAAAAAATAACCTCTCCTCTGAGGTGCCTCTCTACCCACCCATCTAGACATAGCTACCTTCAAAAGCCCTGGGCGGTAACAGGCTTACTTTGAGCATCAGACCATATCAGGGAAAAATTTCTTGGAATTAGGCCATGGAAAAATTCACCCAACTACCACTTGATACCTCGATCCATGAAGCTCCCACCCCCTCAAGCACTTTATAACCCCTATAGGGTCCTTTGGATAATATCCTGATTGAGCTAAATGCCACATTGGTCTTTGCCAGCAAAGAGGAATTTTCCACAGGCATTTTAATGAATTGTTATCTTCTTTAAAATGGTGGGTGATTCTGCACAGACAATTGCAAGAAAAAAGAAACATCCCCTTACTCCCAGGCTACAGCCCAAGTTGGGGGTCAACTCTTGATCTTAAAAAATATGGAAGCAGGTTCAGAGTTTTTCTGCAACTATAGCTGTAGAATTAAAATTGCTTATAAACAGCTCCGCAGATGATGGTGAAAGAGTCACAAGGTGGACAACAAGGAAGTCAAGGTCCTGTGTCCTTGTTGACTCTTATGAACTAAATGTGTGGCCTTGCATGAAGTATTTGACCTATCTAGGCCTGTAAATTGAGAGGTCAGTCTTGAATAACAAACAGAGTCAATTCTCAGAGCATTGCCTTGTATCTAGGATAAAACCTCAGCAACTAAGACTGTGCCACAACCTTAAAAGAGTGCCTGGCATACAACAGACACTTAATATTTGGTGAACGGATGAGTGAATAGATGTGATAAACGTATCACTGCGCCTGACTCCTGCACTCCTGGCAGACATTGCTAATCAATTATGATAGTTTTTCATACTGAAAATAGTTGTGGTATCAGAATTCTCAGCATAATGCTCCAGACAGGTACAATCTATTAGCAATCACATGTAAAATGATATCTATTTGCCATACTGGAATGATCTCTTGGATTTTTCCACATTCAATTTTTCTAGCAAGGGAAATACTGAAAGGTAGACTGTCACTCAGAGAAAGTAAACATGACTGAATGTTTTGGTCTTGTCTGTCTGCATAAGAATCTGGATTTGTATCACACTGACTAAGGCAGAAAATCCATTTGTTCAACGTGAAGACCTCATAAGATCAGGCTACTTGGAGTCCCTACAGGCAAATCCACATTTCTAGACCCCTGTGGAAGCCATCCAATTTCTCAACCCAGCCATGCAGAAGAAAACCAGCTCTGAAGCATATCCCCATCTCAGCAATCAGTCACCTCTGGTCAGTGCTAACTCTAGAAGACCTCAACATCTGGGACCTGGTTCTTCATCTAAGGGTCATGTTCCCACTCAGTTCTCAAAGGTAAAACATCAAGAACAGCAATGAAAGAAAAAATTAAGTCATAGAAAGACAATAGACAGTCAGATGGAGAGAGGGGTTTCAACATAGAAACCTGCAATGTTTTTAGCAGCCACCAGCTGAGCCGCCTGGTGACAGTTGGTGGCACCAACCCATGACCTCTGGGGGAGTCCAGAAGCCTTAGTCTTGAGGCACAAATATGAAAGTTCGCCAGATGGTTTCTGGAATATCATCAGAAGATCCTGAGTGTCACAAGTTGCCAACCTTCACATTTGAACCCAGAACTGTGAACATCCGGGGACAGCTGACAACTCACGCTCCTGGGCGTGGCGCCTATGCAGGTAAGTCACAGCCATGGCTTCTCTCACCCACTGTCTGTTGCCGTCAGTGACAGCCCTCGCCTGGGATACACCTGAAGTCAACGTTGATTGCCACGTGCTGTCTGCTTCTCGATACAAGGAGAACAAACAGAGCACGAAAGAACAGAGGTCTCTTCTGGCCAAAGAACCCATTTTCATCATGTTCATCTACCGTTCCTTATCGTCCAGGCTTAATTCTGAGGAAATCAATCTTCTAGAACTCTCTGGATATGAAAAGAAATGAATGAGGTTTGAATTCATAGCAAATGGCTTGAGTTGGGAGTGAGAAGATTGTACTTTATTGGCCCCAATAATTACTGGAGGTCTCAGCTATTACTCGTGCTGACTTCAATTAAAATCTCCAGGGCAGTGAATTAGTAAATTAGTGGATTTAACAAAAGTCTAGGGAACTAAGAATCAGAGGAGCTATTACAAAAGAAAGGGTAGGGGACCTTTAGTTAATAGCTTCCTCATGCTGAGAAGCCACACCCTCAAGGCTGTCCAGCTTGGAAGAGACCCCATGTAATTCACCACGCCCTGTCAGTTTAGCACCATACCATGCTTTCTGGACTAACATAAAGTTTCCTCTAAAGGAAACCTATGAGATAAAATGCTAACTTGTCCAATTTGGTCAGTGCTAATTCTAGTAAGTAAATATACCCACAACAAAAGAAAACTGTTGGTTAGCACACTTTGACCACAAAATTGTTCCTATCCTACCTGTGGCAGACAGACCTTCCTGCCCACCAAAGATTTTGTTCCCCTCCAAACTGTCGGGTTGGTCTTGGGAAATGGCTGCCCAGCCAGGGGGCCTACTCGGTCATCTAAGAGTCACAGAACTTTTCATAAATGCTCACATAACTGCTCATCGCAGTTCGAGAATGGCTCCCCTTACAAAACGGAGCCCAGCCGAACACAGAGGCTCACTTATAATCCCAGCACTTTGGGAGGCCCAGGCAGGATAATTGCTTGAGTTTGAGACCAGCCTGGGCAACACGGCAAGATCCTGAAGGAAAGAGAGAGAGAGAGAGAGGGGAAGGACGGGAGGGAGAGAGGAAGAGTGAGAAAGGGAGGAAGAAAATGAAGGAAGGAAGAAAGAAGGAAAGAAAGAGGGAGAACAGGAGGGAGAAAAGAAAGGGTGGAAGGAAGCAGGAAAATTATCCCAGCGTGGTGGCACTTGCCGTGGTCCCAGCTCCTAGGGACGCTGATGTGGAAGGATCAGGTAGAGGCTATGGTGAGCTGTGACCGTGCCACTGTACTCCAGCGTGGGCAACAGAGTGAGACCCTGACTCAAAAATAATAAAATAACAAAAGGGAGCCCATCAAGGAATGTGAATGAAATGGAGGTAAAAATGCAAATGCCCCTGCCCCTTGTTCATTCACTGTGTGCTGGCTGGGTATCCACGGCAGGAAAACATTGGACATCATGTGCCTCAGACAGCAAAGTCTTTGTCAGCCTGGACTGAAGTAGCGCTTCCCCACTTTCCACCAAACAGAAGAAACTCCTGCATTTGACTGCTGTGTGAGGAAGAGGTACAATGTTTGCATGAAATCCCTGGAGTTTCTTTGTTCCTGTGGTTAGGGTGCTCTTACTGACCCACTGTCCTTGACTTGAAGATTAGGAGCCCAACCATTATTCTCTTAGCAAACAAGAGTATACCTCCACCCGACATCCCACCCTGCAAGCTCTGAACAGCCCCAGCATTCAAGATTACTCCCCTAATCCCCTTGATGGAGACTTGCTTTTGCTCCCATCTGCAACCTGTCACCCAGAAGGGAAGGGGTCAGCCCGCCAGAGGATGCAGGACTTCCTTTGCCTGGGTTTGCATCGCTTCTGTTTATAAGGCTGCCAACTTACAAGACATCTTTGCCTTCCTCCTTAGAAAGGATCGTGCCATCTTCAGACATTAGTTATGTGTCTCTGACCTTGTCAAATATGCAAGCACTTATTTCCTCCAGGTAATAGTGTCTAATGTTTTCTGAATGGCTGAGTGAACTGTCTCCAACCCAACTTCACACATGGTCCAAAAATACATCTCCAACATATGCTTACTCTAGCTTCTGAACCACTTCTTCCCCTGCTCTCTAACAAAGCCCCATGCAGACTCCCAATCCTAGCTTCCCATCAGAGGTGTCCTGCTGTGAAAATGCCCGCGAGGGAAACCCTTCCTAAGCAGTTATGTCTAGGATCTGCCTACCAGCTCTGCTAAGCAGTGATGTCTTAATTATCTCACAAAGGCGCCCGTCTGCACATCTTGAAAGAACTGACTGCATGTATCTCTTCCCAGCTCCAAGATTCGTGATACCACATCGGTAGCTTGAAATTAGCCATGGTGGGAGTATTTACACCATGAAAATTGGCACACACTACGAATCAGCGCATTTTAAAACATGTCGCAGTGAACTGACTGTTAGACGTTTACCAGTACACTGCTGTGTGGAGGGGTAGGCTGCAGAACTGCCCGGCCAACAGGAAGCCATGAAGGAAAACTGTCTGGATGCCTTTTTCTTCTCAGAAAGGAAAGGGGTAAAGCACCCATCTCTAGAGTGGGGACCGGCCCTGTGGGATAGGATTTGATGAGAAAAAATGACTTTTCATGGCAAATAATGGACACACCAATGCTGAACTGCCACAGAGAAACAGGCTTCAAGAGGTGGTACATTGCTTTGGATGTCAGGAAATAGATCCTACATCAGGAATCAGATTCTAATGACTTGCTTTTCCACTGACCTGGGTGTTTTGCACGTCTTCTAAGGTCCAGCTGTCAAGCACAGTGGTAGGCATTGTACATGGGCTAATGTGGTTGACCTCCCACATAGCCCTACTTCTTGGGCATTAGTATTCCCGTTTTTCCAAGGGGGTAATAAAGCTCCAGGCAACTTGCCTAAGGCCACTCGGTGGTAAGGGGTCTGGAGACAAATCTGGGTGTGCCTGACCCCAATGTCTACACTATTTGCATCACATCACCAGGTCACCAAGCCTCATTTTACTGAGGAAATCAGTCTTCTAGAACTCTCTGGACATGTAAAGAAATGAATGAGGTTTGAATTCTTAGCAATTGGCTTGAGTTGGGAGTGAGGAGATTGTACTTTATTGGCCCCAATGATTAGTGGAGGTCTTAGCTGTTACCTTGTGCTGACTTCAATTAAAGTCTCCAGGGCAGTGAATTAGTAAATTAGTGGATTTAATTTATGAGAAATAAATGACAAATCTGTGAGTTTTTTTTAAATAGCATCTTTATTGAGATATAATTCACATACCATAACATTCACCTTATTAAAGTATACAGTTTAGTGGTGTCAGGGTTCAAGATGCGCTAACCCAAAATATGGCGCCTTGGAAGTTGAGAAAATCACAAAAGCAAGAGAGTGAGGGGGTCATTCTCAGCCTTTCTCCCACCTTGCTATGTGAGAACCAGTGATAAAAGAAGGCTCTGGCCTACCTCCCTTGAAAGTGGATCATAAGACCCTCACACGAGTGTCCCGACACAGCCAGAGGCACCAAATGAAGATGAAGAGACCTCAAAACGAATCCAAAGGAACAGACCTTCCTGAGTTCCCTCTATGTCATTACCAATAGGCCATATCCTCTTTTTGACCAAATACACTTGCAAGTCCATAGAGACAGAAAATATCTTACTGGTTACCAGGGTCTGCCACTCTCCATCAAACCTAAGCATTAACATGAACAGTTTTCCCTGAGTCTTCAGATCTTTGTTTCTGAAAGCACCCATGTCACATAAAACTTTGGTGAAATAAACGTGTTATGATTTTTCTCTTGTTGCCCTGTCCTTTGTCATAGAGGTGCCAGCCATGAGGATTGCAATGGATGAGGAAAGTATATTGCTTTTTCTTCTCTACAATGGGTTTTAGTATATTCACAAAGTTGTGCAACCATTACCACTGTATAATTCTAGGACATTTTCATTACCCCAAAAAAGAAACTCATACCCATTAGCAGTCACTCCCTGCAGCCCCTGGCAACCACTAATCTACTTTCTGTCTCTATGGGATCTGCATGTTCTGAACATTTCATATAAATGAAATTCTGTAATATGTGGCCTATTGTGTTTGACTTCTTTCATTGAGCATAATATTGACAAATCTGTTTTAAAGTTCATGGAGTTCTACAGATGAAATCCACCAAGTCAAAAAGCAAACAGAATGCAGTTTTATTTAAATACCAGTAAGACTATACAGAGCAAGGCTATGAATGTGAAGTGCTGGCATAATGTGTTTTTTAAATTCAATTTTGTGACATTTATTGAGTGCCTATTATATGCCAGAGAGGGGAGAGGGAAGAGAGGAGAGGGGACATTTATTGAGTGCCTATTATATGCAGACACAAAATAGACAAAATTCCTGCCCTCTTCTGTGGTAAAGAAAAACAGACAACAAATGAACATAACAAAATAACAACAATACCATATGGAAAGTCTGTAATGACTGTGGGTGAGAAAGATGAAGCAGATTTGAGGGGTCCTGGATGCTAGAGAAAGTCTTCTGAATGCATTCTCTCTTTCTCTCTCTCTCTATCTCTATCTCCTTCTCACTAAGCAAGGGCCTGTGTTTCTGATGCCTGACTGCAGGAGGACCTCTGGGTCCCCATGCCATTGGCCCACCTCTGAAGTTTAGTAGGCATCCATCGTTCTGATAGGTTCATCTTCCTCTCCCAGATCAGGCCCCTTTCCTCTCTGAAGTCTGGAACTGAGAAGCAGAGAGGGGGAAAGCGCCTTCTCCTTCCCTTCCAAATCTCATCTCTCCCTCCAGAGTATCAGTAAAAATGCCACCCACGCACCTCCCCAGCTCAGGAGCGAAGTGCCCCCCTCAACCTGCCCCCATAGCTGCACCCACACGGAGACGCATTTAACAGTGAGCTGCGGGGTTTCTTGACAAACATCTCAAGGCATAATATTTGCCTTGGTCTACAGCTTCCTGGAGGCTGGTGGGTTTCCCCTGGCCTCCACATCCTGCCATTTCACAAACAAATCATTGTCGACTTCAGCTCCCCTACTGCTGCTGTTGCTGCTTCTAAAACACTAATTTTTTTTTAACCCAGGATTTATTCTCAAAACGGCAAACATTTCAACGTTTCCTCACAGGTAACTTCACCATCTCCACAAGAGTTATTATACCATAAAAATCCACACCTATGAGTATAGATGATTCCTACAGAAACCTCAGTCTTCTTCCACTAAAGCTGTATATATACTTAATTATGGTTTTGATAGCTTTTTCTTAGTATAAAGGTACTACATATCATTAGTGAGAAAAATAAAAAATAAAAATGAGAAAAAGCAAACTCACCCCATGTGGCAGGAGGTCTCTAAGACAGCCCCCAATGGCACGTCCCCATGCAGGCATATCCTTGAGCTCGTCTTTCCCTTGTCTGTGCACAGTATCGAGTGACTCACTTCTAATGAACAGAACGCAGAAAAAGCCATGAGTGTCATTTCCAAGTGCAGAAAAGAGTTAACATAGCAGGCCTGAGACTGCTATCTTTCAACAGGCTTGCTTGCAAGGTTGGCCATTGGATTTCATGAGAAAAGTTTCCCACCGTTCCCTGATAAGAAGGACTCACTGTGCCTAAGCTGTCTGTGCAAACAATATGGTTAGAAAGGATATCATCCTTCGTTCTAGAAGTCTAGAATTTTGATACATGCTAGACATAGGGGGCCCATGTGACCAACCCTCAATGAAAACCCTGGGAATTGAGTCTTCAGTGAGGTCATGTGGTAGACAGCATTTCACAGGTGTGACAACTCACTGCTACGGAAACTAAGTCTGTCCTATGTGACCTCACTGGAAGAGGACGCTTAGAAGCTTGTTTCCTCCAGACTTCGCCTCATATGCCTTTTTCCTTTACTGATTTTGCTCTATCCCATCTCAGTAATAAATACAGCTATGAGTATGATTATGTGTTGAGTCCTGAGTTCTCCTAGCCAAATCATCAAACCTGGGAGTAGGTCTCTGGGACCCTCCCAACATAGACTAGACAACAAAAAGACTGATCGATCTCTCTCTCTCTCTCTCTCTCTCTCTCTCTCTCTCTCTCACACACACACACACACACACACACACACACACACACACACACACACACACTCAGAACAAACGGCCATGTTGGGAGTAACCCTATTGAGAGGCCCACGTGACAAGGAACTAACGTCTCTTGTCATCTGCCAACTGCCAACAGCCAGCACCTCGGCCACACAAACTCCTCCCCAGGTGAACCTTGAGCTAATTGACACCCAATACCACCTTGACTGCAGCCCCGTGAGAGACCCTGAGACAAAGGACACCCACCTAAGCCATACTCAGATTCCTGGCCCACAGAAACTGAAATAGTACATGTTTGGTTTTTGGGGTTTGTTTTTTTTTTGAGTTGGAGTCTACTCTGTCGCCCAGACTGGAGTACAGTGGCCACTCCCGGCCACCGCAGCCTCGACCTGCAGGACTCCGGCAATCCTTCCGCCTCAGCCTCCCAAGTACCAGGAACCACAGGTGCACGCTACCACGCCCGGCTAATTTTTGATTTATTGTAGGGATGAGGTCTCGCCAAGTTGCCTGGGCAGGTCTCAAACCTGCGGGTTCAGGCAATCCACTTACTTCGGCCTCCCAAAGCACTGGGATTACAGCCTGTGTTTGTTGTTTTAAGCTGCTAAGTTTTAAGATAATTGGTTACACAGGATTCGATAATTAATATACCCTTCACCCAGAGATTGTTACTGTTTATATTTTATGCTATATCTCTTCCAGGGTTTTCTATACCCACATATATGTAAACTAAGTGCTCTGGTTGACACTAAATTTTTTTGTTGTTAACACTATTTTTTTTTTTTTTTTAGTTGGAGTCTCACTCTTGTCACCCAGGCTGGAGTGCAGTGGCACACTCACAGCCACCACGACCTCAACCTGCTGAGCTCAGGCTATCCTTCCACCTCAGCCTTCCAAGTAGCTGGAACTACAGACACACACCACGCCTGGCTAGTTTTTTTGTGATTTATTGTAGAGATGAGGTCTCACCAAGTTGCCCAGGCTGGTCTTGAACCCCCGGGCTCAGGCAAGCCTCTCGCCTCGGCTTCCAAAAGTGCTGGGATGATAGTCTGAGACACTGAGCCTGGCCTGTTATTAACACTATTGATTTTAAAAAGGCAAAGAGGAAGGATATAATAATTCCCTTTATTATTACAAGCAGTTTTTGCATTCCAGAATGACAGCTGATATTTCTTTTAGGTTAAGGTGTCTCTTTGTTCTGGGGAGTAGCAGCAGTAGAGAGGAATATGAGAGATGGGAAGTTTCAGACACCAGGTTAAATCACTCAGCATAATTAACGTAAATGTTGCTGTCCTCCATGGGGGTGGAATTAATTCTACAAATTATGTTTCCTCTTAAGAAAGCTGTCTCCCCCTCTTAGAGGTCTCAGAGAGATTGGTGGAAAGAACTCCCAGGAGGGGAGATAAGCTTAACAACACTCCTGTAAGATGTAACAAGTGAGTCCCTGCAAAATGGCCATAAACTTTATGAAAAGGAAAGAAACAGCCAGTAGAGGACACAGTGAGTGAGACTGGCCCAAGCAGTCTGGACTCATGGTTTAGTCAACTCTTATTAGACCCCACCCCCAACTCTGTTGCATCAGGGATTGAGTTTCCAACATACACTTTTTGGGGGGACACAGTCAAACCATAGCAGGACACAGGAAGCACAGGTGCAGCTCATGGAGAGAGATGTGGGGGAAACAAGGTTGAAAAGAAGATTGGGGACAGCCAATGGCCTTGCATGAGTGCTGAGAACAAGAACCCGGCTCTGTGGACAAACGCTCTCCCAGCCCGTGGCCACACACTCTACTCATCAAGAAAAATCTCAGATCCATACCCCTGATAGAGGTCTACACAGAATTTACTTAGAAACTATATACCTGACCTACTGCATTAGTGTGTCGCACTCTAGGTCTTATGAAAGACACAGGAAAATAGAAATCAAAAAGGGTGAGATGATAATTTTTAAATGTCTTGCTGATGACAATTCAACTAGCAAAAATTGTGCTTAACATTTACATTTCAAAGAGTTTTCTTGAGAACTTTGAATTTGTTTAGCCAAGGATCTTGTCAGGGGTCCTTAGATTGTCACTGTCATCACCTCATAAAGCAGCTGACATAGGGCTTCAACAAGGTGTCCACTTAGCAAAGCTGTCCACTTAGCTCCTTTTTGGTTGTTTGGGCTTTACTACTCTCCTTCAGCCCTTACCACAACGTGTAAGCCCTTTGCCCATCTTACTAGAGATTATTTAGCTAAAACTAGATACTAAAACTCCATCCCTGGGCTTATGTACATTGGGCCACGAAGTCCACTGCCTCGCCCTTGATTCTCCGGTGAAGCTTTGGCTCTTCTGCAAGCTGTTCGGGACCTCGTGAGATGTGAGATTCCTCACAAACAGACCAAAGAAGTGTGCTGGTGTCAATTCACCTCATAACTGTTAGTAAAGCTTACCGTCCATCTTTTTAAACATACAAATACCCACATTTCCAGAATGTCCCTCCCATGCCCCTCTTGCACGCAGCCTAAAGTGTGTGCCCGCATGTTAGGGGCCAGCCACCTCGGTAGAGAGTGGAAACCCCGCCCATGATTTGTAGGAGAGAACAGCAGATTTCAGTCTGTGTCTTAGGACGTTCTCTCTGTCATGGATGAGAGGGGCTGTCACATGTAAGCCCATTGCCCATCTTGCTAGAGATTATTTAGCTAAAACTAGATACTAAAACTTCATCCCTGGGCTGGCACTTTCCTCCAGGCTAGAGACAATGAGGGGTAGAATCTGGGTTGCATGCAAGAAGCTTGAGAGCACCAGCAGAGTGGTGGAGGAGGTGGTGGGACTGGATTGGAAGGCTTTCAGAGGAGACCAGCTTCTCAGCCCACCAGAGTCCTTGTCCCTCCCCACTGTGCCACTGCCCCCCCTCAATCATTTGCACAACCTCTCTGGTATCCGTAGGTATCTGAGTAAAAGCTCTGCACCAAGACCGTGGCTGTGATGATGATGAGATGGGCTGGATGTGAAGGTGGTTGATGTAGGAGTCAGAGGGCAAATGATAGCTGGGAGGAAGAGAAATAAAGGTAATGCCAAGATTTCCAGCTGAAGTTCCTAGAAGGAAGGGGACTCCGTTAATCCCTTCAGAAGGAGCAAGTTCTGTTTAGAGAAATGGTACAATCATGAGATTACTTTTTGACATATTGAGCCAGAGACATCAGTGGAACATGAACACAGAAAATGTCTCAAAGGAGGGTGGTAGGGTATCTCTGCAGCAGTGGGATGAATAGCATCCCCCCCAAAATGCATGTTTATCTGGAACCTCAGCATGTGCCCTTATTTGGAAATGGGCTTTTTATAGTAAATTAGTCAAGTTAAGGTGAGGTGATTCAGAATTACCGTGGACCCTACTTCAGTGACCAGAGTTCTTCCAAGAAGGAAATTTGGACACAGGCACACAGAGAGGCGAGTGCCACATGAAGACTCAGAGACACAGACACACACACAGGGAAGATGGCCATGGGAAGTCAGAGGCAGAAACTGGAGTGATGCATCTACAAGCTAAGACATGCCAGGAGCACCAGGAACTGCCAGAAGCTAGAACATCAGGCAAGGAAGGATGATCTTTCCCCAGAGCCTTCAGAGAGAGAGCATGGACCTGCCAACATCTTTATTTTAGATTTCCATCCTCCAGAACTGTGAGAAAGCAAATTTCTCTTGTTTTAAGCCACCCAGTTTGTGGTAGTTTGTTATGGCAGCCCCAGGGAATGGGGAGAGGCAGATCCCCTTTTAGGGCTGCGTGCAGGACCTAAAGTTGCAGGAGGTTATCCTGGGAGAAGACCGCAGAGAGGATGAAAGAACCAAGCCAGAAAGCGGGGAAAGAGCCACGTGTGAGAAACAAGTCGAGTAACCAGAGTGGACACCGGACAAGGGATCGGGACACCAGAAGGAGCTCTTGGTCTGAGGAGAGGAGAGTGGTAGAGAGTGTGTGGCCAGATAGAGAAGAGATGGCTTTGGTAGGTGGTAGATGGCAGGCAGTGTCATGGAGTCACAGCAGGGGAATTTCGAAGAGGGATGGGGTAGTCCATGGAGACAGATGCCCCTCAGATATTTACAAGTTAAGAAATGAGAGAAACGATTAACAGGCAGGTGACAAAGGAATATTGTGAACCAATTCTGAATGCCAAAAAGACCAAGGGAACCCACCACCACCAGATGGAAAGGTATTTGGTCTAAGACACAATACGTGAAAACATTAAGTTCCAAACCAGTATAGAGAAAAACAAGTAGAATACATCAAACTATTTCAATGGATTATCACTAGGGGAAACTTTCATATTCTGCATAATATATTTGGATGAAACATATGATCTAAAATGTTTAAATTCTTTTAACAATAAGCATTTGTTACTCTTAAGCAAAAAAAAAAAAAAAGAACTAAAAAGGGAACAAGATACAAACCAGCATGTGCAGTGTCTCAGCATAAGACAGAAAATCTCTATGTGGGTAGATGGATAAAAAGAGATCTTCAAAGATGCCAAAAATGCTACAAGGGTTTGATCCAGGAATTTTTTTCTTCCTTTTTTTTTTTGTGCATTTTGTCCTTTCCTCTTTTGTTTTACTCTTTTAAATTGAGCAAATATGATTTTCTCTAAAAATAAGGTCATTGGCATTAAAGTCTAAGAACAAAGTCCTCCCTTTTTCTGCTTACTTTTTTCTCTTCTTCAGTCAACAGCATCAAATGAACAAACAAGTATAAAATTTGAGTTCATCTTTGATGCTCTTGATACTTTTCCTATGTTGAACTCTTAATCTATTCCAAAAAAACCCACACAAAGCAAAGGAGTTATTCGTGTAACACAAGCATTTTCTGGACACTGTCATTCTAGAAAAGTGTCCTTCTAAAATTATGTGACCTCCAACCATGCAGGGCAGGCAAAAAACAGCCTGGCTCTCATTCTCTCATTCACAACCCCACTCACCCACTCAGCTTCCTCTCTATATATACTGTTTTGAAGTATTTCACTCCTACCCCCTTGAAACAGGAGCTAATTTTGCACTAACAACTATATTTTCTGTGGTTTATTTAATGTTTTTTTTTTTCTTACTGGCAAATCTCGCAACACACAGATGCATAAATGTCTTTGTTTCTTCAACCACATTCAACAGTTTTTATTACATCCAGTTTTCTTTCCAAAAAAAAATTGTGCTCAACTAGAGGCAGTAACCACATTTTCTACTACTTTTTGGACGTGTTTTCTGAGAAACTGTACAAATCTCTCCCAAAGTAATTTGCCTCCTTAAGAGAAGTCCTCATATTCTAGGTGGACAAGCTTAGTGGAGGAAGCATGTGGAAGGAAATCCTGGACTCAGGTTAAGAGATGGTGCTGGTGCTTGGGTAGAAGCGCCTAAAAGGAGTCCACAGGGAGAAGGTTCAGGATGCAATTTTACCTCTTCTTTGTTACTGCTAAGAACGGTTAATTGAGGACTAAACTCTGAACTTTTTTTCTTCAGCTTGCCAAATTCCTAACTGGGGGGACTGTGTTTTTTTATTTTTATTTTTTATTTTTTTAGATTAGAAGATATAGTTTATTTAAAAAGCAAGTGAGAGAGAGAGAGGAGATTCACCTCCCCAAGGTAGGCAAGGGGGCCAAAGCTTAAAAAAACTTGGCCTGGCCATAGCTCAAAGAGCACATGGCCACACCACAGCTTAGCAAAGCAATGGCCATGGCAGTGGTGGCGATGGTCTGGCAATGGCCACTTTTTTTTTTCTGAGTTGAAGTCTCATTCTGTCACCCAGACTGGAGTGCAGTGGCACACATCCGGTCACTGCAGCCTCGCTCTGTTGGGCTCCAGCGATTCCTCCGCCTCAGCCTTCCAAGTAGCCAGAACTACAGGCGCACGCTACCACGCCCGGCTAGTTTTTGATTTATTGTAGAGATGAGGTCTTGCCACATTTCCCAGGTGGGTCTCGAACCCGCAGGCTCAGGCAATTCACTCACCTCGGCCTCCCAAAGCGTGGGATTACAGGCTGAGCCACCGAGCCCGGCAATGGCCACTTCTTTATTTTTATTTTTTATTTTTTTGAGTTGAAGTTTCACTCTATGATCCAGGTTGGGGTGCAGTGGCAGGCTCACGGCCACCCCAGCGTCGACCTGCTGGGCTCCAGCGACCCTTCCGCCTCAGCATTCCAAGTAGCCAGAACCACAGGCATGTGCTACCACGCCTGGCTAATTTTTTATTTATTGTAGAAAGAAGGTCTCGCCAAGTTGTCCGGGCTGGACTCGAACCTGTGACCTCAGGTACTCCACTCACCTAGGCCTCCCAAGGTGCTGGGATTACAGGCTGAGCCACCAAGCTCAGCTGTGTTTATTAACCCTATATCATGTGGTTTACTTTCCAACGTGACTCTGGTATAATATCACATCGCAGATAAAGAAGGAAAATCAAAGTATTTTACGACCCTGTAAGACACTCTCTTGGGGACACCCAGGCACCTTTGAAGACGCTCACCACCTTTTCTCTCTGAAATCTGCCCCCCATGAGGGTTCATCTACACATCAAGAAACTTGACTCCACCCTCGATACTCAAGCCACCCATTTCCTATGCTGATTTCAAAATTCCTTCCATAAGAGACTGACTCTTGCTCTTTAATTGCCAGTCACCTTTGAATCTTTGGATCTACCTATAACCTGCCAGCCCCACTTGGAGATGTCCCGCCTTCCAGGGCCAAACCAACGTAAACTCACGTATATCGATTTATGATATTCTGTAACTTCTGTCTTCCAAAAATGTACATAACCAAACTGGCAATGCAACACTGCAGGCACACCCTCAAGACCTCTCGGGACAGTGTCAGGGCCTTAAGGTCACTCCACGCCCATTTGGCTCAGAATACCCCCGCTGAAATGTTTTACAGAGTGGGACATCTTGTCGACATCATTGCCAGAATGGGGTTGAGGAGGAGGGGCTGCTGGGCGGGGCAGTGGGCGGGGCAGGCCCTGTCTGGCTGCCTCTTCGTTAGCCTGGCGTGCGTTGTCAAGGATGCGTCCTTCGGAGGTGCTTCTCTAGAACTGCAAACCCTCAGTTTGGTGCCACCTCTTGTAAGGCCCTGAGAAGGGAGCAACATCTTCTCTTGTGGTGTTCCTGCCAAAAGCGAATAACCTGAGTAGAATCGTGAGGAGATGTCACAGACCCAAACCCGGGGACGTTTTACAAAACAGCCCGACTTCAAAAGTGGTCAGTCACAAAAAACAAAGACAGACCAAGGAACTGTTTCAGATGAAAGGAGGCTGAGGAAATAAGGCAACTCAATGTAATATGGGGTCCTGGATTGGATTCTGCACGAGGAAAGGGACCTTCATATGCTAATTGAGCAAATTTGAATAATTTAATTTAAAATTAATTTGTTTGCAGAATTAATCTGTAGATTAATAAATTGTTTCACATCCATGCTAATTTCCTGGTTTTGATTATTGCATTGCTTCCTGAGAAGTTGAATATTTATATAAGGAAATCTTTGTACTAGATTTAGATTGGTTTTTGTAAGTCTGAAATCATTTCGCAATAAAAAGTGAAAAAAGTATTGATGATGCAGCTATTTATTAAATGAGGAGGACTGACTTCCTCTCCTATTTTCCTTTCGTCCTTCCTTAAGATGTCCCCTCTTGCTGGCGGCCCCCTGGTTTCTCAGGGTGGTGTTCTGGGTCTCCTAGGCAGAATTCTGGGCTTAGAATCCTCCTCACCCTCTCGATCATCAAAGGGCATCTCCGCTGGGTCCTGCTCCTTCAGGGACCTGTGAGGTTGGTGGCTGATCCAGTAAAGCCATCTGAGCTGGAGTGTTAGCAGTTAATGTGGCTCTCTGCACCTGCCTCTTAAAATCACTCTACCTTGTTGCCCATCGAAGCTGGGCTGGATTTAAAAAATGTGGTACATCTACACAATGGAATATTATGCAGCCATAAAGGACAAACATATGGACTTCACAGCAACTTGGATAGATTTAGAGTCGATCACTCTCAGTGATCTATTACAGAAACAAAGAACAGAGTACCATATATTTTCACTCATAAGTGGACCTTGAACAATTATCTAATTATCATAAGAAAGGGATTGGCAGTAGTGGGAAACTGTCAGGGGAGGAGGATGTGATTGGCAGTTGAGGGAAACTGCTAGGGGAGGGAGGGACATACCTCATCAACAAGGGTAACTGCATAATCAGCGTTTGTATAGCCAACCCTGAATTGTACCCCACATCTTTATAATAAATAAAATACAATAACTCTGCCTTTCAGTCAAAGTTAAGAACCTCATGGAAATTCCACACAATTTATAGAAGCAGCCAGGGCTGTTTGAACAAGGGGTAGGTAACATTGACACTGCACTTGGGGTTTTCAAGTGTAGCCCGAGGCAGAAGTGTAGAATCACATGGGAAGATTGTCCAAGCAAGTTGAGTCCAAAGCATCTTGAGCAGGCTCAAAAATCTGTGTTTTTAAAATTCTCTTAAAGGGTCAGCTGTGGTGGCTCATGCCTATAATCCCATCACTTTGAGTGACTGAGGTGAGAGGAAAGCTTGTGACCAGAAGTTTGAGAACAGCCTGGGAAACACAGTGAGACCTCTTCTTCACAAAAAATACAAAAATTAGCCAGGTATTGTGGCTCATGCCTGAAGTCCCAGATTGGGAGGCTGAGGCAGGAGGATCACTTGAGCTCAGAAAGTTGAGGCTGCAGTGAACTAAGATTGCACCACTGCAGGGCATGGTAGCTTGTACCTTTAATCCCAGCACTTTGGGAGAATCACTTGAGGCCAAGAGTTCAAGATCAACTTGAGCAACATAATGAGACCCCCATCTATTTAAAAGGAGAAGGGGAAGGGGAAGGGGAAGAAGAAGAAGAAGGAGAAAGAGAAGGAGAAGGAGAAGGAGAAGAAGAAAGACATTCTAAATAAATAAAAAGATTACACCACTGCATTCCAGCCTGGGCTATAGAGCGAGATTCTGTCTTGAAAGAAAGAAAGAGAGAGAGAGAGAGAGAGAGAGAGAGAAGGAAGGAAGGAAGGAAGGAAGGAAGGAAGGAAGGAAGGAAGGAAGGAAGGAAGGAAAGGAAAGGAAAAAGAAAGAAAGAAAAGAAAAGAAAAAACTCCAGAGTTTAATGCAATAGACCTAAAGAGACAGGACTGCCATTCACAATCCTGGAGATTCCTCAGGACTGAACAGACTCTAAGAAAAAGTAATGAAAGATTGATCACGTGAAACGTGTTCCCAAAGCATGTTCGGGCGACCCGTATGAGTCACACCTGTGAGACACGCACTATACCAGTCTCACTGAAACCTTACAAAGTCTAGGGTGATGAGGAGGGAGCCCTGTGCCCATTTTATAGATAAAAAACAGAGGACTGTATAGATTTCAGCAACTTGTTCAAAGTGTCCAAGTTAAAGAGAGATGTGTATGTATCTAAGTTGTATGTGTACGTGTGCTTGGCTTTTGATTTCACCTGTCCAAGTAACTCTTCTAGAGTGAACCAAGAAGAAGATAAGAGAGATTTTGCTACCCTCCAAGGGCCGTGGAGAACACGGTAGAATGGGAGCTGCCCCTCCTCTTCCTAGGGACACTGCCCCACAATCCCATCGAGTCCTCCTGGTACCAGCGGCTCCACCGGGCTTTCTGTCTTCAGAACTCTCTAGGCCAGTGTGGGCGCCAGTCTTTACATCCATGTCTCCTCACCTCCAGGGGGCCCAGGTTGGCCTGTGCAAGAACTGACTCATTGTGCTGAATTTTGGTGACAGCACAGGGGGAGGCTGTGGTGTCTGCAGCTCAGCAAGCCTCCAGCCAGCTGGCTGCCCCTTCCACTGGTACCCAGTCTTTCCAGACAGCATCAAAGAAAGGAAAGCATCCCTCTCCCCTGGTGAGAGAGCGGCCTTTCACTAAACATGTGACCTGGGTGCTAGGAAGACTTGTGGAGGCTGAGGGGGGTGCTAGGCAGGGACTGGGGGGGGCAGGCCCCATCTTGCTGCCTCTCAATTAGCCTGGCACGGAGTGTCTGGTCCAAATTGGCGGCACATTGGTGGCTCTCCTTGCTGTGTGGCAGGGCTTGGTACTCAGTTTTCTTCCTTGGCCTTCTTGTGAGTCAGGCCTTAGCCTCCATTCAGAATCACAGCCCACCTTACAGATGAATGAATGAATAAGCTTTGGCATCAGTCAAACCCGGGTTCAACTCCTGGCTCCTCTACTCCCTGTGTCCATCGCTTCACTTTTCTAACCACACGGTGAATTCCTTCTGTTCTAGCTTCTAGGAAACCCTGAGCCAGATTTACGACCACCTCTAACCGCCCCACCCCCGTGTGGTGTGCATTTCGGGGGGACGCCTGATCCTTCCATGCCTTGCCTTCATTCTCCCTCTCTCCATTAAGTTTTTATAGTTTTCTCTGAGAAGCATAAGCACTTTTGCCAAGTCTGTCAAATTGCTCAAGAACAGCATGGGACAAACAAATAACGTCTCTGAGACCACGTTTCCTCACCTAGAAAGCAATCCTTCCTACTTTACAACACTGCGGGGAGGATAAATCTAGTTGGCCTGGGTCACACACCCAGCGGACAACCTGGAGCGGGCAGCAGGGGGGCTCCCCAGGGCTGGGTCCCACCCACCTCCCCCGTCACCTTCCTGGCTGCACGTAAGGGTCCCATTTCACAGAGAAGCTCCCCTCATGGATTTCACTTGTCCAGAACAGCCCATGAGGGTGGGAGCTTGCTGGACAACACTGCGCTGATGGTTCACGTGAGTCAGGCCCAGGGCAAGAAAGGGCAGGTGCAGAGGGAGCCCCCCCCGGCATGGGTGCAGAATTTCCGTGACTCGAGCAGCCCGTTTAATCAGGCAGAAGCAGTCCCAAATCGTACTTCCTTTTGCTGCTTGGCGGGGTCCCCCACCCTGTTTTCAGCACTTGTTAACCTTTGTGGCATCAGCCTGTTGGCACAAGGCCCAAAATTCCTTCCACTGCAGGTCACGAGGCAGGTCACAGGGTGGAATGCTCTAGAAGGCGTGATGCCCTGGTATCCTCAGAGCTGGCCCTCAAGCTCTTTCTGGAAGGTGCTCTGGCGATGACAACTTGGAGGGAGGTGGGAGGAGAGGGGTTCTGCTTGGTTTTGTTCTAAGCAGATCCGGCAGTGCTGATAAGGAAGATGGGCAGAAGGGAGGGAGGAGGCTGAGCTGGCGCCTGCCTGCAGTGCAGTTTGGGAGTGGGAAGGTTGCCCTGGGTTCCTTTCCTCATCAAACCGCTCCACGTCATGGAGTGAAAAAAAAATTCCTCCCCATCCACAGCTCTGACCTAATGAGCGTTGTCCTGCAACACAGTGGCTCGCGTGTCACCCATGGCAGTCCGTGAGGTCCTTCCGTCACACATGACCCTGTCAGTCAGGCCAGCTTCAGGAAAAGCCTGAATAAACTGGTGAATTGAGACTCATGGTGAAAGGAAAATTTGATGGGTTTTTGTTTCTAGCTCATTAGGCATGCTTTAGTGAGGAGGGCTAGGGTACATTTTTCTTCTCTCCAGAATGGAACTAAAATCTTTTGCTTCACGTTATGATCCTCTGACTCCTGCCATCTAAAAGTACAAACTAAAGGAGAGATTAGTGACCCAGGCAACAAGGGCAGGGCCCAGCAATGCCCCCTCAAGATGCTATGCCACTGGAAGGGGTTTTCCCATATGTCACGGGGCTCGACTGAACTTCATGGTAGAAAAGCATGCTATACATTACAGAGCTATCACCTGGCAGGACAATGTGGCTCCTGCCTGTAGTCCCAGCACTTTGGGAGGCCAAGACGGGAGGATTGCTTGAGGCCAGGAGTTCAAGAACAACCTGGGCAACATTTTTGTCTCTACCAAAAAAAAAAAAATTAAACTAAAAATAATAAAATAAATAAAGAGCTTTTACTTAACCGTGTCAGTAAATTGGGGGTTTTACAAATGTAAAGTCACTTCTGGGCAACCCTAAGCTGCCTTGACGTGGAAAGTAAGCCCACACAAGTGTTAGCCCTCGGACTGGAGGTACTGGGGAAAGCTTGGAGGGACACTCTTGATATAACTGACCAAGGAGAATTCTTAGGCAGCTGTGCACTATAACGGCACCGAGAATCCCAGTGACATTGTTCTGGACCAGCTCGTGAAAATTATGGCCAGTCCTTCAAAGCCCACCTGGGTGGCAGTTTGCTATTGCCACTAGCTATGGGCAGCCCAATAGCTGAGGTTTGTAAAATACCACCCACCTAGGCCTTCCCTTTAGTATATAATGTTTCTAGCACTTGGCATTTCCAAAATTACGAGGCAGCTTTAACTTCTCATGGGCCCCACTTTCAAGTGAGAAAAGCTTAAATACCAGAAAGAGCTAGCCACGTGCTAGATTTCTATCATAGCCTCCAAGACCTGCTTCTGTGCTTGGAGTATGGGAAGTCCTGAGTCTTCAGAGGAATCAGAGAGCACAAAAATGAGCAAAAGGCGAGCCTGTGGGTATGGAAAGGCAGCCAGCAAGAGAGATGTCGAGTCAACACGCAAGGGAGACATGACAGGCCCCTCCCCTGGAGGTGCATCCGCTCCTGATCCAAGACAGAGACCCTTGTGGGAAGGCCTAGCAGTTTCAAGCAGGTAGCCCAGAAGCCAGGAAGTTCTTTAAGAAAGGGAGAGGCAAACACTTTCTCAAGAGTTGAAGCCGTCACCCCCCAGAGTCTACACACTGTGCATGCCACCTTTTCAAGCCTCCCTGGAGTCTTGAAACTCAGTGATGTAAACCTATGTTGCTCTGCCCAGAAAACAAAGAAAACAGTCCTAAAAAAATTAAAATTAACAAAAAAAAACACATAGCAATAGCAATGAACCCAAACATCCATCAATAGATGAATGGAAAAACAAAACATGCCAGGCTCGGTGGCTCAGCCTGTAATCCCACGCTTTGGGAGGCTGAGGTGAGTAGGATTGCCTGAGCCCGCGGGTTCGAGACCCGCCTGGACAACTTGGCGAGACCTCATCTCTACAATAAATCAAAAAATTAGCCAGGCATGGTAGCGCGCGCCTGTAGTTCCAGCTACTTGGAAGGCTGAGGCGGAAGGATGGCCAGAGCCCAGCAGGTCGAGGCTGCGGTGGCCGGGAGCAGCCACTGCACTCCAGTCTGGGCGACAGAGTGAGACTCCAACTCAAAAAAAGAAAAAGAAAAACAAAACATGGCATATCCATGCAATGGAATATTATTCATCCAAAAAAAGGAAGAAAATATGGACACATGCTACAATGCAGATAAATACAATACAGATAAATCTTGAAAAAAATCATGGTAAGTGTAACCAAAAAAAAGTAAATTAATTAAATTGCCAGGTATGGTGGCTCACACCTGTAATCCTAGAACTTTGGGAAACCAAGGCAGGAGGATATCTTGAGGCCAGACATTCTAGACCAGCCTGAGCAACATAATAAGATCCCATTTCTTTACAAAAAAATTAAAATTAAATCAAAGAAGCCACACAAAAAGGACTATATATTATGTGATTCCATTTGAATGAACTATACAGAATAGGTAAAAGCACAGAGACAGAAACCAGATTAGTGGTTGCCAGGAGCTGGGTGGGTGGCAGACTGTGGAGGGCGACTGCTTACTGGCATGGGGCTTGTGTCTGGGGTGATGAAAATGTGATGGAAGTAGAGAGAGGTGATGGTTGCACAACATTGTGAATGTATAAATGCCACCGAACTGCAAACTTAAAACTTGTATGTTATGTGAATTTCATCTGTAAAAAAACCATAGCATCACTCCGATGGGTGTTCCCATGTCTGTGTGGCTGGTGGAGCAGATGAGGGAGTGTGAAGAATAGAGGGAGGTGTGAATAAAGCAACTAGTAAGATTTAAATTCATCAAGGCCAGGGCCACTGGGAAAAGGCAAGCTCAATACAAATCTTGCAGACTCTGCGGCTCAGTAGAGGGCTCTGGGTACGAGTTTCAGCCAGTTTCCCATGAAAACAATTTCAACCAGTCTCCTCTCGCTGAGCAAGGGCTTGAGAAAAATATCTTTTTCAAGACCCAGCCCCCTTCTCGGCCTAGGAACCTTTTTCAGTGGCCCCGACACAGAAGTGGTGCCCCTGACATGTCCGTTGTGTAGGACAGCTTTGCCAGAGATTTCATTTGCACAATATCCTTGGAGAAAGAGAACGACCGTGCTCAGGGTAGAGCAGAACAGGGGCTTTGGCTGAAGTGCTGTCTCCTTGAAACCCGTACCTTGGGGCATCACGCTCAGAGAACACAACTCGGTGAAGCCAGCCTCCTCCGAATCCACCTTGCATCTCCTCTTACCAGGTCAGCCCTGGCCCACAGGCTTGGTGCGTCCTTTGTCTCCTGCAAACTCCAACACAGGTTGGCACCTGTCTGTCCCACAAACCATGAACACCCCACAGAAAGCTCCAGAGAAGCACAATAAGGAATGAAAAATCATTACAATACTTAAAAATAATCATATCTCAGGGCTCTTTACAGTCTCCATTTGATGCCTCTTAATAAAAAAAAAAAAAAGTTAAGGTTTTAGGTAGAAACTGTCACACTCTTGTCTTCTTGGAAGTGTGCTTTCCATTGTAATAAAGCGATTGAGTCACTTTAAGAAAAGGATTTACATAACAACATTTATAGTTCTGAAATGTATTTTAAATATTTATAAATTTTGATATATACATAGTCCTAAAATGTCTGAAATGAATAAACTGACTTTTCCATGTGTTCTCTATGACCAAGTCTGGGAACAAGTGTTTAAATAATGAATATAAATATTTGAAAAATCAATTTTATGACTCCACTAGACTAAATTTCATAAATGATTAGAGTTACTTAACGATTCTCATGAGTATAGAGTTTAGTAACTACACAGTGTTATTGCTTCTTAGATTTCTGTCTGAGGGTTTTAATATTATTTGCCATTTGAGTGGCTGTGGGATTTTTTTACTTCTATTATAGCAAGGAAATAGGTGGATGGATTGATTGTGATGATGACGATGACGATAACGATATTTTTAATTTTTTATGTTCTCTGAAGTTTCTGAACCTTACCCTTTTCCAGTTGCTTTTTATCATTGTTATCATTATCATCATCTAACATTTAAAGAATCCAAGTTCTCTTTAAAGAATTAAACAATACGTGTAAACAAAAAAGTGGGGTAGCTGAGACTGTCATGGTAAGAGCAGCGCAGCTGTGTTAACTCACATGGCAGACACGGGCGACTGCTGTTACCGGTTGAATCGTGTTCCCTAAAAACTCATATCTTGAAGTTCTAGCCTTCCGTACCTCAGAATGTGGCCTTGTTTGGGAAGAGGGTCGTGGCAGGTGTAATCAATTAAGATGAGTCTACCCCAAAGGCCCTGCAAATCGTTATTTCCTGTGCTGAGTCTACCCCAAAGGCCCTGCAAATAGGTATTTCCTGTGCTGCTTTGTCAGCACCCCCTCGCTGACTGCTGCTAACAACTGACCACTTGATTCATCCCTGGGGTTTTGCTATAGAGTTATTTTATTTGCTACTTAGTTTCTTCTACCAGGGTGTTAGGCTGATATCTACCTTTCAGGTGAATGTCAGCTCCAGCTGTTAGGAGATCTTGCATTAGTCAGTGTTCTCCAGAGAAACCGAACCAACAAGATATATGTCTAAGAGACCCTACTAGATACCCCTTTAGCAACTGAGATAGACCCCAAAGTTAAGGAAACAAAGTAACCCACCCGTTGAGGGTTCAGGGCCTGGCTGATATGGCACTTTCTAAATTCCTACGACTACAACAAAAACCACACTCCTGCTAGACCCCCCCAACCATGGGAGCGATCAGGCAAATGATCAAACTGTGACCCACAACCCAGACCACCACAAGGCTGGCTGGAGAGAGGACGGCCTCGCAAACACTCTTTCCTGGTTAGTGGCCGTGGAGGCTTGCCTGAAGTGGCTACAGACCTTAAGCCAGTCTCTGCAGCTTCAGAGGCTGCACCAAACTGTCTTGTGTCCTACCGTTCACCTTTTGACGTAAAGCGTCTAATTCCACCTCACTTTAAGGCTAAGCCCCGCCCTGAAGTGAACATGGGATGCATGTGCATATATGTTTACCCACTATGTATGTACTCAGTTCCCCTCATAGATATGTATGGCTCTTCCCCCAAACCTGTGGGCTATGTGTGTCTCTACTGTGTGAAGCAGACTCTGGGCATGAAGCCAAACCTGTCCTTCTCTTCTTCAGATAGAAAACCTTTTCGGCAAATGCCAGAGATTGGCTTTCCCTGGTTTGCAAACCCATATCACCAGTAAGCGCTCCATTCTACTATTTAGACATCCTGTCATCTGTAAGCAGGATAACCAGTGATACAGTTCTAGACTGAATTCAAAGGCCTGAGAAACAGAGGGCCGATGGTACACGTTCCAGACTGAGGACAGGGAAAGGCTGCGAAGTGCCAGCTCAAGCACACAGCGAGGTGAATCCTTCCTTCCTCAGCCATGCTGTTCTATGTAGGCCCTCCATGGAGCAGATGAGGCCCACCCTTTGACTCAGCCTACCATTCAAATGCTAGTCCCTTCTGGAAACACCCTCACAGACACAGTCAGAATAATGTTTAAACCATATCTGGGCGCCCAGTAGCTCACTCAAGTTGACACATAAAATTAACTATCACATGTCTAGTTTGGTTCAGGAAATCCTTGGAAACATACACAGTCTTAGACCTCGGGAATTTATCACCCACTGAGGGAAAAACATCTGCAACGTCCGAGTCACATGTTACACACCCTGCGCTGCGCTAAGAAGTTGACATTTGTCACCTCATTTGTACACTCCGGCTCACGCAACTGACCTCACTCCACGTCTGTGACACGGCACAGGTGCCTAGCAAGGCCACCCAAGCCGCACCCTGGTCACTCAGAAGATGAGGACAGATCCAGAGCCAGATCCAGGGGTCTCATCCAGCCTTGCTGTTCTCAGGTACTTCCGAAGAAACAGCAGGAATCTGATCCAAAGCAATAGAGACAGACCCTGAAGTTAAGGGTCTACATAGTGGTCATAAAGGGGAAGGTGTTGGAAATGGCTCCGGGAGATAAGGCTGAGGCACCATGCAGAAGGGAGGGAGTCGTGGGGGGATGGGGGTGGGCAGTGACAGGGCCTCACACACTGGGAGACAAAGACTGCTCTAGGAATATTTGTGTGTAGATCCACCCTACACGCAAAGCACGGGGCACTCAGCCACACAATGGTGTTCTGTTGAAGCCTGGCACACAGACCCCACAAACTGCTCAGAAACCAGCAAGGTAAGTACTATTTACCTTTGGAAAAGATCAACTCCTGACGGAAATGGGAAGGAGCCACACTGGTTTGGAGAAACTTTTCCTCTAAAGCTCCAAAAAGCCATCTTTCCTAGAGCAGTCTTTGTCTCCCAGTGGGTGATGTGCAAAGGGCACAGGCATCCAAATCCATCCAGGCATTCGTTAAAAATACAGATTCTTGGACCTTCCTCTGACTATGGAATCACAACTTAGGATGATGGAGCCTAAAATAACTCTGTGAACAATCCATCTATGTAAACCTCATAGAAGCTAAATGGAAAACTCCTGCCCCAGATGATGGCCAAACATTTATTCATTCAACAAACATTAACCATACACCCCCATAGACAAGGCCCAGTGCTAAGAAAAGAATAAAGCAAACCACATTCATTACCATGAATAATATGAAAGAGAATCATGAATATATCTATTTCTAGAATATCCTATATTTCCAAGGTCGCTCAAGTATGTGAGAAAAACTATTCTACTAATTATGACTTAATTGAGAGAAGAAAGAACAAGGACCCTCACAGGCTCCTATTTGAACACAGAAGAGGTCTGGATACATGGCTCTGGAGGGCTATTTTGAGCTTCATTAAAAGATGCCCCCACTGCAAAAAGTGCTCTCATTTTTTTCCTACTCCAAAAGTGTTAAAAACAAAGAAATAACAAGGAAATGCAATTGGGAAAAGAAGACTTTTAAAAAGTCATTTGTGGAAATTAACAAAAACAAAAGAAATAGTGTGACTGAGTCTGCCCTTGTATGCTAAATCCCTACCCATTTTTCTTCTGACTTCTTCCTCAAAAGTAATATTGTGAAGTAAGGACAGGGTCAGCCTCGCTGACATGGTTCTGCTGTCGTCCCTGGATAACGCACTTCAGCAAACAAGAAGCATTCAGGCAGGCACAAATGAATCCCAAGAGGCAGTGTTCACAGTTGGGAGCAGGTCTGACTAATCTAGTAAAAAGAAATATCTAACCCAAAACATATGCATTGAGATATAACTCTATAATGCCAATACTAATTAATCCTCCCGCTCACATAAAATGGCAAAGGAATTAACAATACTGCCAACTCTCAAAAAGTCTTTTAATTGCCCTGCAATTCTTTCCAAACAGCAGGCATCTGCCCGTACGTGGTTGCATACCACATACCAACATAGATCCACCCTACACGCAAAGCACAGGGCACTCAGCCACACAATGGTGTTCTGTTAAAGCTTGGCATACAGACCCCCACAAACTGCTCAGAAACCAGCAAGGTGAGTACTGTTTACCTTCAGAAAAGATCAACTCCTGAACATCGAAAGTGCCCCCAAGAGCCCTTCCGATTCCCCTCTGGCATTCACCTCCCTGGGAAGTTACTTTTGTTTGTTTCTCATACTAGGAAAAGAATTGATTTCGAGTAAAATTGAGGGCTATGGGCTCCTTGTCGTCCATTCGGGAAAAGTCATGAAGTATGTTCCTCATTTGGAATGACTTTCCCTTTGACTCAAAGGGGAAAAATGAAAAGCCAGGGAAAGGAGGGTCTCCCATTGAATGCAGAGTGTGGGATAGCATCGTGGCATTCTGGGTGGGTGAAGCTGGTGAGATGTCCAGACTGCTGCCACTGAGTATGCAGGGGCGGACCCAGGAAGCCCCCATTCTGTCTTCTACCTGGCTCAGGCAAAGGCCTCTGGGACCTCACTGCAATGTGAGTTTCCAGTCTAGCTTGAGCTTGACATTGGATTGTCCGTCTTCCCCAATGGGAGCTTGGCAGGAAGACCAGGAGCCAAGTCTTTCCAGAACACCCCAGTTGAAAATGTTCCCACTCGTGACCACATATGCTCTGCGAACTGCCAGTGTTTTGCAGGGAGCAGGTCTATGCAAACGGACCACCAAACGAGGAAGCCGAGAGGCCAAAGGAAGAGGCTAACATACTCAGTTTCTTAGAAAGAAACATTTAATAGTGACTTAGGAACAGAAGCCACGTCCGTGTCTCAGCCAGCAGCAAGACAAGATGGTGGACCCCAGACATAGGGTTTATACCTAGGGAAGGGGTGATTCAGAAGGGATATGGAGAACAGTTGAAGTATAATAACATCAAGGTTGTTTGACCTAAGGGCAGGAGTTATGGTGTGTGCTCTTACACAGGAACAATAAGTAAACTGGAAATCTTAGAGGTCCTGCTGAAACTAGGGTTAATGAGAAGCCAACATTGCAGGTGAGCAACCAAGATGGAGTTGCTCTGGCCTCCACAACCAAATTCATGGATTGAATAAACAGTCATGGTATAACTGCTATACATAAGGCAATGCTGTTCTGGGTCTCTGGGAGGCATAAATGAATCAGAAATCCTCTTCTTGGGGAGATAAGAGTTGAAGCCAGCAAAAGAAACATGAATAAATACATATTATCACCAGGTTGGAGGCAGGAGGGGGGCTCTGATGATCCCAAACTCTCCAAGTTGTTTATTGGAAGTTTTGTCAAGCATTAAGCTTCCAGACTTCTTTCCTGGAACAAAGAACTAATTAAAAGGCCCTCAAGACTTTTGGGTTCCAAGTTCTGCATTGATGATTCTGTTTGGGAACACACATGGCTAAATTTCATGAAACTTGAATATACTGGTGCTCCATCTCTCCAGATCACCAGTGTGGGCTTTAACTGACTCTCAGGTTGTTGCTGGTTGTGGTCTCCATTCATTGAGCCATGCAAAGGTAGTGAAGCTCCCAGCAATTTAGGGCACCTTTAACTGAGGGGTGTGAGACAAGAAGAATAGCTCTAGGTTTATCTCAGATGTCCAAGCCTGAGTTGTCCTCATGAGCTGGCACTGAACTAGACCTGTTGAAATTTTCTCTGATTGTCTTGAGTTAAATTATTTGAATTACCCTATTCTTTTGAGAATTCTTCCTTGACCTTTTTACCTTTTTACCTTCCTTAATCTTCTTTCCTGTTTTTCACTAGTTTATACCACCCTTATCACAATTTCAAAATAATTTATTTAGCTATTTATTTGATATTTTTCTGTGTCTTCCCTCTAGGTCCTGATGGCCAGATTCATGTCTGTGTTGTTCGCTGCTATTTTCTCAGCTGACAAAAACTCCAGATATGTGATAGGTAAATGACTATTTTTCCAATCAATGAATGATTGACAGAAACAAAGGATGTACACCCTTAGAGTCTAGTTTCAGGCCAAGCACAGTAACTCATACCTGTAATCCCAGTACATTGGGAGACAGAGGTAGGAGAATTGCTTGAGACCATGAGTTCAAGACCAGCCTGGATAACGTAGTGAGACCACATTTCTATTATTAACATAGATAGATTGGATAGATAGATAGATAATCTTTGAAAAAGAGCCTAGTTTCCCTTCCTCCAGACAGACCCAGCAGAAATAGCAAATTATGAGCACAAATAGCTATGTACTATGCACAGAGCTCAAGTAAGCCTTCAAATGTATGTGTAATTGTGTATCTAGAACTCTACACAAGTCCTTTTCTCTCTTTATTTAATTGAAGAAATGGACTGAATCACGTTCAGCTCCAGCATAGGGTGACCTGGAATGTGGTGTTTGGTGAGACCAGTCCAACTTCCATCTCTAAACTCCTCTTCTCTAAGCCAGAAGTTGGGCTGGTACTACCTCCAAGCTGAGAGAGTTATGTCCAGTTTCTAAGACGACTGAAAAAAGGGTCAATAAGAGCATCATTCTTGAGAACTTCTGCTCCTTGGTAGGATGAGCTCTGACTAAGATGCACTCATGATTGTTCCCTCATAATGCCTAAGGCAGGATGGGGTCAACTTAAGTGTGTGTCATTGGCAATGTTTATCTATAGATGAGCTTAGAATAGATTGTCTATGTCATGTTCTCCCAATAATTGTCCTTGGGTGGGTCATTGTTCACGAACCACATATGCAGGCTGCTTTTCTCCCCTCACAGAGTGGGTATTTTCTGTTTGGACCTTTCAGCATACATTTTCCCTACCTCTTGGAAAGAAAAGTTAATTTTAATTCAAATATCTACCTCCACTATATGTACTGGGGAAAACGTACCCTATTCCTGGCACCACAAGTGAACCTTTTTTTTTTTCCAAAGAGAGGATCTCCCTCTGTCACTCAGGCTGCAGTGCAATGCCATGATCACAGTTCACTGCAGTCTCAAACTCCTGGGCTCAAGTGATCCTCCTGCCTTAGCCTCAGAGTAACTGGGACTACAGGCACATGCCACCACACCCAATTATTATTTTTATTTTTATTTTTATTATTGAGACAGGGGCTCACTACCGCCTGGGCTGTTCTTGAGCTCCTGACCTCAAGCAATCCTCCCACCTTGGCCTCCCAAAGTCCTGGGATTACAAGTGTGAGCCACCACCCCTGGCATATGAGTGAACCTTGGCTGGTTTAACCCACAGACCTGTTGAGAATCTTCAGAGTAGCTGGACTCATCCCCGAGCATGTCATCCTGCAGTTCCAGTGAGAGGAAGAAGCTGTCTTCCTTGGAGAGGTACTATAACTCCACCCCTGACAGTCAGCTTCCCACTGCAGGTTCCACAGGTGACTGTGCAGAGCTGACTGCAAGGGGCCACAACCCAGTCCTGGAGACCAGGGAGCCCTAGAGTGGTCAGTCTGGTAAATGTCTGGACTAGTCTTAGTCTCCATGGGCCAGGACCAGAAGGGGACTCCTAAGGCAGAACAAAAACAAAACAAAAAGAATCTCACAAAGTCAGAAAGACAGGATCAGACACAGCCAAAAGGACAATGAGATAGAGCCGGGAGCCTTTCCCAGCTCATGTGAGGTGTCCCCAGCTTACTCTCCCATCATGCTTGCTTCTAACAGTGCGTGTCCCAGTGTGTTGGAAATACAGGACGTCTCCTCCACCCTACAGCTCCTAAGGACTTAAGAACCATCACTGGCTCCTTTCCACATTCCATGCAAGCAATCCATCAGTCTTGTGGGTTTTGTTTTATTTTGTTTTTATTGCAAATTGATGAACTATAACTGTGTATATTTACGGGGCGCAAAGCGATGACATGATATGCATCCATGTGGGATGGTTAAAGCAAGCTAATTAACATACCCTTCCCCTAAATACTTTTGTGGTGAGAAAATTGGAAGTGTGCTCTCTTAGTGACTTTGAAATATAGAATATGTTACTGTTAACCGTAGTTACCACGCAACGCCATAAAGCACAGAAAATGCATTCCTCCTGTCTAACTGACCCTCTGTGTGCTTTGAGCAGCATCCCCCTCCTCCAGGCACCCCTCCGTCTCCGGCAACCATCATTCTACTCTCTGCTGCTATGAGCGCATTCGATTGAGATTCCACGGAGAAGTAGGATCATGTGCTATCTGTCTTTCTGTGCCTGGCTTCTTTCACTTAACATAATGTCCCCAAGGTTCATCCATGTTGTCACAAATGACAGGATTTCCTTCTTTTTTAAGGCTGAACTTATCCCATTGAATATATGCCACATTTTCCTTATCCATTCATCTGTTAGTGGACACTTGAGATGATTCCATATTGTGGCTATTGTGACTAGTGCTGCAATAAACAGGGGACTGCAGATATCTCCTTACCATACTGATTTTAAATTTTTTGGACATCTCCCCAGAAATGGGATTGCTGGATCATATGGCAATTCTGGTTTTAGTTTTTTGAAGAACCTCCACACAGCTCCTCCCTTAATGGCTTACTAATATCCTTTCCACCCTGTTGGCCTTATCTAAAATATATATTCCAATTATCCAGCCTTTAAAAAGAATGAAATCATGTCTTCTGTAGCTTCTTGGATGGAATTGAAGAAAGTCATCCTAAGTCAGCACATGCAGGAACAGAAAAAGCAAGCACTGCATATTCTCACTGTTAAGTGGGAACTCAACCAAGGATCTTCAGAGGCATAGGGAATGCTATAATGGACACTGGAGATGCAGAAGGGGGAGGGCAGGAAGGAGTGAAGGGACAAAAAAAATTACCTATCGGGCACAATGTGCACAGGTGGAGTGGTATGTGCACTCAAAGCCCAGACTTCTTCACCACTATACAATGCAGCCACATAAGCAAGAACTATTTGTACCCCCTAAAGCTTTTGAAAAATAAATAAATATGAAAAATGATAAAATGCGTATTCCAAATACAACCTTTTCTCCCTAACTCACTGCCATCACCCTAGTCCAAACCACTATATTTCCTGCCTGGACTCAATGAATACCCTCTAAAATAGCGAACCTGAAGCCACCCTCCGCTCCCTTTATCATCCACATCACAATCAGAGTCATCATCTTAAAACTTAGGTCAGATCCTGTTACTTCTCCACTCAAAGTCTTCTCGCGAATGCTCAACACCAAAAGCAAAATGTGAAGTCCTCACCATAGCATGATAAAATGATTTGTCCCAGTCTTGCTCTCTCCCCTTCATCCTTTCTGCCCCAGTCATACTCGGAGCCTAGAATATTCTTCTCCCCATGTGTGCATAGCTTCCTCTCTCATTCTAGGTAGGTCACTGCTCAGACACCACCTCCTCTCAGAGGAGGCCCCTAATCTCTCTATCCAAAAAGGTAACTTTGTGCCTTTCTATTCTCATCCCTGCTTTATTTTTCTTCAAAATACTTATTATTTGCTTGATGTCTGTTTCCTGCCATTAGAATGTAAATCTCATGAAGACAGGGACCAATGTCAAATGGCCTTTTCCTAACATTAGTTGAAGGATCGAGGGGATAAGTGGTCAAGACTACAGCGTCAGTAAAATATGAGTTCCATGACATCTTCTCCTTCATAAATTTGGGCAAATGACTTAACCTCTTTCCTTCTGTATTTCCTGCCTGTAAACATGTTCTGTGAAATGAAAAGATAAAGCTCTGCCTTCCTGACTTCGTTATTCAAGACTAGTATAGTATCTATTATTACTTCATCCATCCAAAAGTTCTAATGAATTGTAAAAATGTACTCAGGAACCTAGAATAGTTTTAGTTTGACCCTTTGCTTTCTTTTCCTTTTTATAGGTTAATTCCATACCATTTATATTTCTTCTGTGAAATATTGGTTTATGTTTTTTGCCCATGCTTTAAAATGTGTTAACTATCTTTATGATATTGATATATAGTTTCCTATTTGTCCAGCATGTCTGTTTCTGACCTAAACTTTTGAAAAATTATTTTAATGTAAAAGTCTAACTTGGCAATTATTTTCTTTCAGCACTTTATAGATGTCATGAGATTGCTTTCTGGGCCTCATTGTTTCTGTTGAGAAGTGAGCTGACTGTCTTATTGTTGTTCCTTTAGAGGTAACATATTGTTTTGTTTTGTTTTGTGTTCTCTGACTACCTTTAGATTGTTTTCTTTGTCTTTGATTTTCATCAGTTTTATTATACTGTGCCTAAGCATGTTTTTCATAGACAGATTTTTATCCTGCTTTGGATTCACAGTGAATTTTTGTACTTATGGTTTTTGTACTCATCAGTTTTGGAAAGTTATCGATCATTATCTCTTCAAATATTCTTCTACCGCCGGGTTCGGTGGCTCAGCCTGTAATCCCGCGCCTTTGGGAGGCTGAGGTGAGCGAATTGCCTAAGCCCGCGGGTTCGAGACCCGCCTGGGCAACTTGGCGAGACCTCATCTCTACAATAAATCAAAAATTAGCCGGGTGTGGTAGTGCGCGCCTGTAGTTCTGGCTACTTGAAAGGCTGGGGCGGAAAGATCGCCGGAGCCAGCAGGTCAAGGCTGCGGTAACCAGGAGTGTGCTACTGCACTCCAGTCTTGGCGGCAGAGTGAGACTCCAACTCAAAAAAAAAAGAATATTCTCCATCTTTTTTTCTGCATGCTCCAGTATGGCTATTTCTACTCACCTAATACAGTTAGCTAATACTTTCTTTACCTGTCTTTTATTTGCTGTTAAACCTATCTACACAGTTCTAAATTTCAATTGCAGTGTTTTCTTCTTTAAATTCCAGAATATTCACTTGCTTTTTAATATAAATTTTTATTCCCAATGAAATTTTTCATTTTGTTATCTATTCTTTTGAATAATTCATCACAGTTATTTTAAAATTAATGTGTGAATATTCCTTTATTGGTGTTATTTCTTGATCTCTTTTTTCCAGAGTTTATTTTTGTTTTTTGTGGGTTTTTTTGGTGTAATTGGTAATTTTTTGATTGAATGCTGAATCCTGTGCCTGAAAAGTTGAAGAGGTGCTACATTGTAGCCCCTCAAAGAAGGTGCACTGTATTCTCACAGCATGATAGAGGCACATCACCTCAGCCCAGCCAGGATCCAGGGGTCCCACCTGGGAATCTAGGATGTCCCCTAAGGTTACTCTTTCTTGATGGACCCTGAACTCAAATTTGTGTCTCCCCAACACTGTTCATTATTTCATTCTGTTTCATCAGATTTCTGGTTGCCCTTTTTTGCCTCAGTACTAATCAGATAATCAGATATTAATCAGTAAATGCCTTGAAGGGAAAACCAGTGTATTGGATCCGTGTCTCTTTAGGGTTTTGGACCCTTACTTCTGGTTGCCTTACAAATTTGCACTCTAATATTTGTCTCTCTAGGTACACAGGATTGCTTTCAGCTCAAAAGTCTTCTCTGACTTTTAGAAGTCTATCTGCTACCCAAATACTCAGCATCTTGTCCCAAGCCTAAATATCGTCCCAAGGAAAGAGTAGCATGTAAAAAAAATGGTTTATTTAAATAAGGCTGGCTTCTTTCCAGAATCTGGCCTTTGAAGTTCTAGCTGATTTGGCATCTTTCTGATGCTTTCAAACAAGTATTTATTTTGTACCTTATCCCAATTTCCTAGGTGCTCCTGGCAGGGTCATTGGTCTGCTACAAGTGATAGGCTTATTATAACCAGAAACATAATACATGTGTACAAAGTAATCTATTTTAAAAAACCAAAACAGCTTTCAATAAATGTATTATAACAAAATAATACACTAGATGCAAAATAACTGTATTTTTTGTGTATAACACAGGAAAATTCTTCATTGGCAGCAAAGAGTTTTCTTTCCATAGAAAGCTTCATGTTTTCTTCTCCGGAGGGGAGGAAACAAAAGCACTCCACTTGGTGTATGCACGTGGCAGGGCAGGTCATGGGCTGACTGTGCAGGAAACAAGTGATGACATCAGAAAACTGGATCTGTTCCCCTCACATCTATTGAGACAAAACTGCTGCTCCAACAATCACAGTTTCTGTTCTCTGAAGAATGCATGTGGGGGTCATTTTCCGGTTCTTGTTTTTATTTAACAGCCCCATTTTTTGTTCTTCAAAAGTCAGCATTCAGTCTCTGCCCTAGAGAGTAATAATATCTCCACTCTCGTGCAAGCACTCTGACATTTGTATTTTGCCACTTTTCAAACTGTTTGGGTCTTTTTACACACAAGAAGGAGCAGTGCCTTTTGAAGCTGGCAGTGATGTGGCCACCCCACCTTGTGAGTCTGCTTTCTAGGCTTCCTGAACCTGAAGACATTGGGTAAAATGGGGGGTGGGGGTCATTATCATGACAGGATAAAAAGAGCAGTCTCCTGCCCCCATGGGAAGGGGAGCATGAGGACCTTCCTCTGGCTTCTCACAGCTCAGTTTCTCCCTGCAGCTTTGCTGAACTCCCTCCACAAGCTCTGTGAGAGAAACTGGACCTTGGGGAGCTAGGCAGAAACTATTCTAGGGTGAGTGTTAGTTTTTCATTGACTAGCAATCTGATTTTACTGGTCTGTAAATATTCATTGGGCCACCGGTCACAAAAGAGTGACAACCAGTCTCCCGGAGGAGAACCCGGACTGATCGCTGCCAAACAGCATGGAGGTTGTCCAGCAATTTGCACACCAGCCCTTTCCTAGGTACCTCCTGACCATCTCCTCCTGGGATGAACTTGCATGACCTATTCCCATCCTCCTCAAGGTTAAAAGGCTTATAATTAAGACAGAAAATGCCTGTGACCCAACTTGCTCTCCTCTCAACCAAAACCCCATGTTTGGAAACGCTGTCTTCGAGCCGAGTGTGGACATGGTCAGCGAGCACAAACCAGTTGAGTGATTTGCCCAATGCTGGCCTATAAGTTAGGGGCAGTCCAGACTAGAAGCCTCCAAGCCCCCTGGCAGAGTGTTCTTCCTCTGAACCGTATGCCCACTGACTCATCCAAAAGCAGATACTGGAGCCAGAGAAATCCAGGCACGCCACAAGGAGGCGATCACTGTATGCCAGATTCCAGGCCTGCCGCTGGGGATACAGTGACAAACTCATTGGCGACACAAAGTCTGACAGTTAAGTTCATGAACTTGCCATTGTGCACTTACACTGGCAGCACTACACAAACAACTCAGTAAGGCTTCCTAGCCCTGGTTTATCAGTGCCTCACAGCTGTGTTCATGTTGACATGTGGTACTGTCTTGTGGAATGACTCTCGTTATCGCTGCTGCATACTTCTGTATGCCATCATGAGAATGTCAGAGCTCGAATCAGAACAATGAACAAACATTAAATTTCTTGTTAAGTTTGGCAAGAGCGGAAGTGATATCGGGGACATGTTAGTTCAGGTTTATGGGGATCGTGCCATGAAGAAAATGGTAGTGTACAAATGGATTTAACTTTTTTCTTAGGGGAGAGAAAGCATCACTGATGAGGAGAAGTCAGGACGGCCAGTAACGAGCAGAACTGATGAGAACACGACAAAAATTCATCAAACTGTACATCAAAATCATCGACTGACTGTAAGAAGCCTAGCAGACCAAACAGACATCAACAGAGAAATAGGAAAATCTTAACTGAAAATCTTGGCACGAGAATGGTGTATGCCAAAATGGTTCCAAAGAAACTCTTGCATCACGACAATGCACCAGCTCACACAGCACTGTCTGTGAGGGAGTTTTTAACCAGTAAACAAATAACTAAACTGGAACACCCTCTCTACTCACCTGATCTGGCCCCCAGTGACTTTTTTCTTTACCCAAAGATAAAGGAAATATTGAAAGGAAGAAATTTTGATGACAATCAGAACACCAAGGGTAATATGATAACAGCTCTGATGGCCATTCCGGAAAAACAGTTCCAGAATAGCTTTGACCGGTGGACTAGGCACCAGCATCAGTGGGTGGCTTCCCAAGGGGAGTACCTCAAACGTGATCCTAGTGATATTCATCCATGAGGTAGGTAGCACTACTTCTACGATGAGCTTGTGACATTAATTGTCATACCACAGACATTACCAATGGCCTATTCAGCTAGAGATTTTCAGGGGAAACAAATGCTAAGAAGGAAATAAGCCAGAATGATATACTATAGAGTGAGAGAATGGGGCCTTCTCGTGTGATGATCAGGGAAGGTTTTCATGGGGAGGTGGCATTTAAGCTGGGACGTAAGTGACAAGAGAGAGCCAGTCCTCCAAATATCTGGGGGGACAAAGCCTTCCTGGCAGAGACTGTCCAGTGCAAAGTCCTAAGGCAGGAAAGAAGGCCAGCATCAGGGGAGGATAGCGCACAAAGGGAGAGGGGTCAGGACTGACCAGACAGTGGACGGAAGTCAAAGTGTGGACACCCACAGGTCGTTGAAAGGAGTCTGTATATTACTCTGTGTAAGGGATAGAAAAACTCAGTCTCTCTTCTACCTGCTTCCAGAAGAGCATACCCACGTGGCTGTGGTCAGAATTTATTCCTTAATGTTAATTAATTAAAAGGCATTACAAAAGTACTAGGACAGTGTCACCAGGTAATAACTTCCATCAATGATAGAAATGCATTTATTTTTCCAGACCAAAGCAAGTGATTCTCCTGGTAATATTCAGGGGCACTGACAGCACTTGCACTGGGCACTGTGATTAATGCAGATGTGATCAGTTTATCCAATGGCTATCAGGGCAGCTCTGTGACAGTGCCTCTGTGGGCCCCGACACACTGATTGGTGTACACAGCACAACTATTGTGTAGCTGAGACGAATTGAGCACTGGACCAGTTCATCCCAGAGGCACTGAACTGTTTTCTCATGACGAAGCTGCCTTCTGACTGGCTGAGGCCACAGCATCTGTTTAATAATTTTGTTAATGAACAAAGCATACCTACATTGATTGGATCCCATGGCCAGCCTGGACCCCACACCATATAACAAATGCCATATTGCATTGGAATATTTCTGAACTGACATGTGGTAGGCAGAGAGATTCTAAATGAGCTCGTCATCACTGGGGCGCTAACCAGAAAATAAATAAATAAAGTCAAATGAATGTAGAATGATGGACCAGCCAAACAGCCAGCTGCTGTCTCCCGGCCCCAGCACATGGGATTCATCCCTGAAAATTGTGTCCAATCGGTTATGACAAGGAGGTTCTCAAAATACCCCACCGTGTCTAAGAACGGGTTATCTTAACTCCACAGTGCCTTGGCCACCTTCCATTGGGGGCAGTTATATTCTGCACATCAAGAATTTTCTCTGCCTTAAGGTTTCAGAAATAGGGACGGATGGGATCTCTGCATCCCCCGGTCTCAACACATCAGCACAGAGGACCTTTCCTTGTTAATTACAGAATACACTTATTCACATGCACACACACACACACACACACACACACACACACACACACACGTTAGCAGAGTTCAATATGTTTCTCCCATACACATGACGGTTTTATACCTACCATTAGAAAAGTGTGAGCATATTAAATAAAACATTGCTCGATTGGTAGAAATAACTTATTCTGTTCACTATTGGGCATTCATAGCAGTTGATTGGTTTCTGAATCACAAGAGAGTTCAAAAGTTTGACCTCGAGTTCAGCACAAATAGGGGACAAGCCCCATATTCTGGGCTTTTTGGGGGGTGGGTGGAGAAAGAAGAGCTGAAATGCTGTAGGAATCAGGCATCTGGGGCCAAAGGAAAATTGGAGAAATAGAGGCAGCCCAGCCAGCTGCTGTTTTAAAACCAGAGTGACTCATAGAAAAAACTCTATAGACATAGCATATATACACGACTTACCTATACATATAGATGCTTTATACATAAAAATAAGGGGGGACCCAAAATTTATTTCTAAAAAATTGTGTATTTATTCTCATATGTTTAAACTTCAGTCACCCACAAAGTCCTCTCTGTTTGATGCAATACACCTATGGAGCTGCTTTTTCCACTGCTCAAAACAGTTCTTGAACTCGCCAATATTAGTGTCTTTTAGTGCTTCTGCTGGTTTTTGTTTCACCTCTTCCACATTGGCAAAATGTTTCCCTTTGAGGGCTTTTTTCATCTGAGGAAACAAAACAAAAAGTTGCTTTGGTAAAACTGGGTGAATAGGAAGGGTAGGGTACAGAAGTCATGCCGTTTTGGTCAAAAATTGCTGAACACTCAGTGCGGTGTGGGCAGATGCACTCATAAATTCCCCCATCATGAAATGGGCAAACACATTAGAAGAATTTCCAAAAGAAAGTCACTGCAGCCAAACACCGCCTGTCACAACACTGCTAGCTGGTGTGCTGATGCCAACGGGTTTCTAGAACACTCACCTGGCCGGGAAGCCTGTACTACAAGGGCCTGCCCTCCAAAAGATAATGCCAGGTTTTGGGGGTTTCCCTCATAAGTGTATTCAGCATGGAACAGCCCTCTCCAAGACACCCCACACCCCTCATCCAGCAGGTTGATCAAACTCCTTCACGAGTTTGGAAACACGGACTCTATCATCATCACAAGCATGATGGCTTTGCCAAGGATCCCAATTTGGAGTTCAGAAAATATGGCCCCTGTATAGCTCTAGAAGCTCTTTTAGGTCAAATTCTATTGGCAAAGAAAGTCGATCCGGGCAAGTAGTAGACAAGTGTGGCTCCCATTCTCCCACTCATGCCCACACCTCAGTCCCATGAGAGATAGCCTGGGCATCACAGCTACTCTGCCTTCAGAATCCAGGTACCCCAGCCAGGTAACACTTACAACACCTGGGCATTCTTTATCATGTAGTCATTCTGCATCCTATGTGTACAATGACAGGATAATATACTGTGATGCTTTCATCATTTCCTTGGGAAGATGCTGGTAAGATCCACCTCAGGCCCAGCATGACAGCTCACACCTATAATACCAGCTTTGGGAGACTGAGGCAGGAGGATTGCTTGAGCCCAGGAGTTCAAGGCCAGCCTGGGCAACATAGCAAGATCCTGTCTTTACAGAAAAAAAAATAGCCAGGCATGGTGGCACACACCCGTAGTCCCAGTTACTTAGGAGGCTAAGGCAGGAGGATTGCTTGAGCCCAGGAGGCCAAGGCTGTGGTGAGCTGTGATCGTGTCACTGCAATCCGGCCTGGGCCACAGAGTGAGACACCAAATTAAAAAAAGAAGTGTCTGCAATTCAATCTGAGAAAGTTGATTGGAAAAATAAAAAAGATTTATCTCTATATGGCATTAGTTTGGAGTTTTCTTTTTTTCTCTCCTACACTTTTTAACATCTATTTCCTCTAGCTCCCCTGAACTTTTGTGTGGACCCCTCCAAGATAAAATGAGGTTAAGGAACTTGGAAAAGAAGGTTTTCCCTTATACAAGAGCCAAGAAAGAAACATGAACTTTCTGGGTCATGGAACAAGCCTTGGAGGGGTCTCAGGGAACAATGCCCTAGGGAATGATAAGGAGACATCCACAGGAAAAACCATAAAAAGAAAAAAAAATTCTATATGTCCTAATATTTATTGTTAGTGAGTGCAGTAAATCTGAAGCACAAATTGACATTAGAAGTTTAATAAGTGTGTGAACATCATGGGAGAAAGAGGAGATGCTGACAGAAGAGGCCAGGCATTGTGGCTCATGCCTGTAATCTCAGCACTTTGGGAGGCCAAGGCAGGAGGATCACTTGAGGCCAGGGATTCAAGAACAGGACAGGGAGCGCACTACATTGAGCAAGCTGCCTGCAGTAGGTATTTAATGATGGGGCAAAGATTAGCCCGAGAGAACAGGGTGACAGAGACATATGACACCAGGGTCAACACAATATTTTTCTGTCAAATGCAAACTTACTCAGATTTCAAGAAGTCAGATTGCTTTATTTTATTGGCTAGGTGAAGTAACACTTGGAGTAGGACTTGCACTCTGGATTTCACAGAGCACTAGGGGATAGAAAGTGCTAACTACAGTAGGTAATTACCTGTTACAGAACACGGTTAATGGTTATGTTCGGAAGATGTTAACAATCAGGCTTGGAAAAGATTGCCGGGGCTACGAAGGGGTCCCTCCCGGCCACGTGGCTGTGTTGAGGCAGGAGGAGCCTGCTCTTAATGCAAATGCTTGTTGTCATGGTGACAGGCTAGCAACCCGGTTCACCAGCATCACACAAAAGTCCCTTATTTGGGTACAATAAGCTTTTAGTTCAAGATAGGCTTTATAAGTAACCAAATATCCCACAGTAATATCCCATATGATCTTATCTATCACATGCCCTATGAGAACCTCAAGTTCCAAAAGTGATCCTGTCCTAGGAAAGGCATGGAGTAGGATGGAAGAAACTGAGAAACCCCTAAGAATCTTCACTCTCCCCAACACACACACACACACACACACACACACACACACAGAGAGACACGCGTGCGCCCCAAGTATTCCATTTTCTGAAATTCCACAGCTCCTGCTTGAAGAATTGTCCTTCCCCTAAGACACATCATATTTGGATTGTTTGCTTACTGCTTCTATTTTGTTCAAAATAAAGGAGACAGCATTTTAAATACTTTGTGATGCCTTAGAGATAAATGCTCACCCTGGGTGAGTGGTGATTTATGGGGGCCAAGTTATAAAGAATAGGAATTTCATTTGTTTTATTGCCTGTTTACCTCCTGGGGGAAGAGGCAGCTGGTAAATCACTTTGGTGAGTTAGTAAATGGGGGGTGGGCTTTGTTTGCTAAACTCAAGAAGAAATCACAGGATGGACAAGGACTAGAGGCAGCCTCCTTCGTACCCCCTTCTGAGCAGAATGCTTGCAGAGCATATCAGGAAGAAAGCTGTTCATTCTTTCTTTTAGAAATTCCAGGGTTTTTTTTTTTAAAGCCTTTCTCCATTGTTTAGTTCTTCTAATCTCTAAATACTCTCTTATGTCTAACCTAAATCTCGCCTGCTTTGCCATCTTAACCAGTTAATACTAGTCATGATTATTCCTCTTCAGCTCCAGTAGTTTTGCCAGAATGCAAGCACAGACATTAGCACGTGTCTCAATCCAAGACCAGATTTCTGTGGGACTTCTGGTCAGTTTCTAAAGGAACCTTGGAGAATCTCTGCTTCACCCTCTATAAAATAGGAAGAACACCCCAAGCCCTCAAACAGTCTGTGGAGCAGACATGGACAGTTCTTTGCTCTTTTATTGGAAGTTCATCACGTCCTGGTTTAATCATTTCCTGCTACCCTAGAGATTGGCACTCATGCAAGAGGACATCATCTCTACAGTGACTAAATAAGTAAAGCTAGAAAGGTGTGTGTGTGTGTGTGTGTGTGTGTGTGTGTGTGTGTGTGTGTGTGTGTGAGGGTCTTACTCAGATGCCCAGGCTGGAGTGCAGTGTTACAATCACAGCTTACTGCAGCCTCTACCTCCTGGGCTCAGGTGATCCTCCCTCCTAAGCCTCCTGAAGAGCTCACACGACTGTGCCTGGCTAATTTTGGGGGTAGAGATGAGGCCTCACTATGTTGCCTAAGCAACATCGAACTCCTGGGCTCAAGCAATTGTCTCGCCTGGCTTCCCAAAGTGCTGGGATTAGAGGTGTGAGCCACTGCACCCAGTTTGCATTATTTTTTCAGAACTGTTTTGCCCCCAAAACATTTCATAAACACCCAATGTCTCCCTGACCATGTTCTGTTTCTTTTCAAGTTAAAACCAAAAGAAGCAATGCTGCTCAGGAGAAGGATCTAATTTCCTGCCTTGTATCTTTTGCAGGTCATCCCATAGATTGTGTGTGCGCGCGCGCAAGAAAAATAGCCTAAATGGTTCATTTTCAAAGGATTGCTTAACAAAAGTTGCTTAATTCGCTTGCAGATAGGCAACCCCAGAAAGTATACTTTTCTGGAAAGTCCCTGAAAAACAAAACCCAGGAGCACCACCCTGACTTCTTAAAATGGTGACTGGCCATCAGCCCTTTGTTCTTTCTACTTCTTGGTTCTTCCCCCTCCTGAAGACATTTGGCGGGCCTTTTTCACGAGCTAGAAAAGAGGGAAGGGCGCAGGTTCAAGACCAGCCTGGGCAGCTTAGCGAGAGCTAAGGCTCACACCTGTAATCCCAGTTATTTGGGAGGCAGAGGCAGGAGGATTGCTTGAGCCCGGGAGTTCAAGACCAGCCGGGGCAACATAGTGAGATCCATCTCTACCAAAAACTTAAGCATCAACCAGGCATGGAGGAGTATGCATGCCTATAATTTTTAGTCTTTGAGAAATTTCCAGATATTGGGGACTACAAAAGGAGGGAGGATGAGGGGGTGAAGTTGGAAAATTACTCTCTACAATAAATAAAAAATTAGCCAGGCGTGGTAGCACATGCCTAGGGTTCCACTTACTTGGAAAGCTGAACTGGAAGAATCACTGGAGCCCAGCAGTTCAATGCTGGGGTGGCCATGAGAGAAAAGAAGGAAGGGGACAAAGAATGCCTTATAAGGGAATAATAAAACTTAGGCGACATCAAGGAAGATTGTACACCCCGTAGTACTCAGCCAGTGAGGAAATGGGGGAGGGACTTGCACACCAGGGAACAGATTGCTTGTTGTAGCCTTTCTGGGTGTGCCTGCCTACCAGACACCTGATCTTGCAAAACCGCCATTAAAGTCTCGCTTCTGCTGCACTCCACATCTCTGTGTCCGTCCTTTGGCTGTGGACGGGTGAGTTTGTTTCTCAGTGTTTAACGGGCCAACATAGTGCTTTAAATTTTTTAAATTAGCAGCCGGGCTCGGTGGCTCAGCCTGTAATCCCAGCACTTTGGGAGGCCGAGGAGACTGGATTGCCCGAGCCTGAGGGCTCAAGACCCACCCAGGCATCTTGTCGAGACCTCGTCTCTACAATAAATCAAAAATTAGCCGGGCATGGTAGCGCACACCTGTAGTTCCAGCTACCTGGAAGGCCGAGACGGAAAAATCGCCTGAGCCCAGCAGGTGAGGCTGCGGTGGCCAGGAGCGGCCATTGCACTCCAGTCTGGGTGACGGAGTGAGACTCCAACTCAAAAAAAAAAAAAAAAAAAAATGTATTTGCCAACATTTTGCACATAGAAAATTTCAATTAAAAGTCTGAATGCCAGGTTTTTTAAAAAATGAGAAGTTCTAGCAGCAATTGCCTATATGACCACAAGTGAAAATACATAATGGCTGTCGCGGTAATAGGGACTTTCCCTAGTCCTTACCAGTTCCTACAGCATTGCACTCTTCCAATTAACTTACATCACCTGCCTATCCTCTTTTTTTGCAAATATTACTTTACCCTAACTTGAGATAAGCCTTCATGCCCAGTTAAAAATCAACTTTTCAGCTGAGCATGGTGGCTCACACCTGTAATCCCAGTTATTTGGGAGGCAGAGGCAGGAGGATTGCTTGAGCCCGGGAGTTCAAGACCAGCCAGGGCAACATAGTGAGATCCATCTCTACCAAAAACTTAAGCATCAACCAGGCATGGAGGAGTATGCATGCCTATAATTCCAGTTACTCAGGAGGCCAAGGTGGGAGGATCAGTTGAACCCAAAAGTTTGAGGCTACAGTGAGCGATGATTTAATCGCAGCCCCTGAATCTCACAGCTCAGGAATATATAATTATTCTAAAAGAGACGTGTCCAGTATGGGGCTTGTCCAATGATAGTTCTATTTTTAGTCTTTGAGAAATTTCCAGATATTGGGGACTACAAAAGGAGGGAGGATGAGGGGGTGAAGTTGGAAAATTACTTATCGGGTATTACTGATAAGTGATGGGTAATTACTTTTCAGGTAAAGGGTGCACTGGAAACCCAGTCCTCACCAGTAAACAATATACCATGTAGCAAACATGCACATGTACCTCTAAATCTGTCTTGGTTCAAGAGACACCAAAGGGCTGGAAACACCACTGGGGCTCTCTGGTGATGGGCCAGCGTACCTGGTGCCAGGAACCAGAATATACAAAATGTTATTTTCTGTGCATGCAGCAAGTATCCTGGGCCTTCACTCTACCAGCTTCAGAGGAAAGTCAGTCATGTTTGCTTAATAGACGCAGTGAAAGACTGTCCTGGCACAGTGCCCAACACTCAGTGAGCACTTGAGAAATATTTATTGAATGAATGAAAGAGACCTTAAGCTCAGCAATATATGTGTTGGCTGCAAGTGGAGAAAAGGGAAAAATCACATTTGTGAAGCCAGATTCCCTCCCTCCCCCTCATACCCCCCCCACAGCCCCCCCCATACTCAAAAGAGCAGAAAGGAAAACAAAGAGAAGGGTATCTTTAGAGGAGGAGAAAGAAACTCTCTCTGCTTTGTGGCTTGGGTCAAAGCATTTAAACTCTCTGGGCTGCAGCTGCTCCATGTGTAAAATGGAAAGCCTGGGCTCGGTGACCTCCAACACCCCCGAGACCCTGTGGCTCTGTGCTTCTCCAAGGCTTGTCCCTCACACCTAATTACAGGGTTAGCCTGGAAAGGGGCGCCCTGGTCCAGGTCTTTTATCAGGGTGGAAAAATGAGGAGGAGGAGCCATTGTCATTCAAATCGTGGTGCTGACCTTTCCCTCCCCTCCTCCCCTCCCCGGCCCCCACCCCCACAGCTTGGGTGAGGAACCCAGTGACTCGTTTTACAAACAGAACAGATCTTCGTCTCGGCTCTGGTGTTTAGGAGGGCTGGGAAGGGGTTGAAGAGAAGATTCTGGTTTTAATTTCTTATGCTCTCAACAGCAGGAACACCACTCTCCAAGGGCAGTGGGAAAATGAGCAGCAAGTTAGCGCTCTGTGGAATTCCTCGTTGATCGCTAGCGGCTGGATGGGAGCAGCTGGTATTTGCGAGCCTGAGCAGCTTTCTAGGTGAGGGGCAGGAAGAGGGATCCAGTCCAGAGAGGGCATGCTCCTCTCCCTCCCCTTCTCTGTCTTTCCGATTGTGCAGACAGTGGGAAATGCGCTTCTGAAAACCCTAACAGGAAGAGGTGGAAAAGGGAGTTTTTAAGTAGGGAAAAAAATGACTAACTTTATTTTGGTGAACACGAAACAGCTCTTTTCACGGCCAAGAACCTTGTTGAAAAGAGAGCAAACAAATCAAAATCTGTACCAGGGATATGAAAAGATGGTCACATTCCTTGACCATCTTTCCTTTAGTTTTAGGGACAATTTGTTGCAGGTCACATTCCTTTAGATTTAGGGACAATTTGTTGCATGACTTCTCAGAGCCCTTAATGTATGAATAGGCATTGTGACATTTGTCCTCTGGAGAGGTGCATTTTCAGAAGATACTTTGGGAAACACTGGCTTAGGAGTATAGCTTCTGTTATCTGAAGGCAAGTCATGCAAATGAAAAAGAATTACCCTCCAGTTTCAGAAGACAAAACAAGATCAAGGCATGATTAAAAGTTCTTCCTTTGGGAAATGAAATCAGCATAACAGAGGGCTGTTTGCACCCCAGTGTCCATTGTAGCATTATTCACAATAGTCAAGTTATGGAATCAACTTGAGTGTCCATCGATGGATGAATGGAATTTTAAAATGTGGCATATATGTGCAATGGAATACAACACAGCCTAAAAAACAACAACAACAAAAAAAAAAAAAAACAAAAACAGGGAATTCAGTCATTTGCGACAACAGGGATGAACATGGGGAAAATATGCTAAGTGAAGTAAGCCAGTCAGAGAGAGATAAATGCTGCATTCACTTATATGTGGAATCTAAAAAAGTCAAAATCATAGAAACAGAGAGTAAAGTGGTGGTTCCCAGAGGCTGGGACCAGGAGTCGACATAGAAATAAAAGCCATTGGTCAACGACTACAAAGTTCCAGTTGGACAGGGAGAATACGTTCTGGTGTTCTATTGCAAGGCAAGGGGACAACGACAGTCAATAATAATGCACTGAATATTTCCAAATGGCTAAAATAGAGAATTGTAAATGTTCTCACCACAAAGGAAGGATAAGTTTTTGAAGTGATGGATTTGCTAATTACTCCAATTTTATCATTCCACAATATATACCTGTATGGAGGGCTTTTTGCTCTCAAGAAGCATGACTTTCCCTGTGATCTACTTGATATGTTACAACAAATTTGTTTTTTCTGCTTATGTTACACAGAGTTGTATTATCTGAGTTCAAGGAGTTGACAAAATAGATTGCAAGTCTTGCACAATGGTGCCTAAACTTGGTCCCCTATGGCAACCAAAAAATTTTAGAACTGGAATATTATTCTTAGAAGTTTAGCCGGGCTTGGTGGCTCAGCCTGTAATCCCACGCCTTTGGGAGGCTGAGGTGAGTGGATTGCCTGATCCCGTGGGTTCGAGACCCGCCTGGGCAACTTGGCAAGACCTCATCTCTACAATAAATTTTAAAAATGAGCCGGGCGTGGTAGCGCACACCTGTAGTTCCAGCTACGTGGAAGGCTGAGGTGGAAGGATCTCCGGAGGAGGTCGAGGCTGCGGTGGCCGGGAGCGGCCCACTGCACTCCAGTCTGGGTGACAGAGTGAGACTCCAACTCAAAAGAAAAAAGAAGAAAAAAAAAGAAGTTTAGAGTAGCCAGGCTCAGTAGCTCAGCCTGTAATCCCAGCACTTTGGGAGGCCAAGGCGAGTGGATTGCCTGAGCCCGCAGGTTCGAGACCAGCCCGGACAACTTGGTGAGACCTCGTCTCTATAGTAAATAAATAAATAAATAAATAAAAGAGCTGGGCACAGTAGTGTGCACCTATAGTTCAGGCTACTTGGAAGACTGAGGTGGAAGGATCGCCGGAGCCCAGCAGGTCAATGCTGGGGTGGCGGTGAACGTGACACTGTACTCCAGCCTGGGCAATGGAGTGCAACTCCAATTTAAAAAAAAAAAAAGTTTAGAGTAGAAAAGGACATTTGAGGCCACCCAGGACAGTCCCTTTCTTCACAGTGAGAATATTGAACTCCAGCAAAGTTAAGGTATAACCAGCCGGGCTCGGTGGCTCAGCCTGTAATCCCACGCTTTGGGAGGCTGAGGTGAGTCGATTGCCTGAGCCCGCGGGTTCAAGACGCGCCTGGGCAACTTGGCGAGACCTCATCTCTACAATAAATCAAAACTTAGCTGAGCATGGTGGCGCACGCCTGTAGTTGCGGCTACTTGGAAGGCTGAGGCAGAAAGGATGGCTGGAGCACAGCAGGTCGAGGCTGCGGTGGCCGAGAGCGGCCACTGCACTCCAGTCTGGGTGACGGAGTGAGACTACAACTCAAAAAAAAAAAGTTATAACCAAATGGTGGCTCAGCCTTAACGTGTATTTTAAAGTTTTTCCTCTTTCTCTTTCTTGAAACATGTTTTCTTTTTGGAAATGTTTTAGAAACTTCTTTGCACCAGGCATGCTTATCTGACTGTATGTATGCTTAGAAATCCCAGGGGCTAATCTTAAAGCAGCCTGACTGTGGGACCCTCCCACTTGAGGGGAGTTCTAGATAGTTGATCCATAACCTGATTGCAGCTGAGATCACACCAAGCAGACCTCCAGGAGGACCACCACCCAAAATAAGCCATCAAGACACACCCTGTGTCACACCTGCATGTTTCCCCTTTTTAAACCCTTGCACTCAGCCTAGAAATCTAAAATGGTTACTTTGCGACATGGCATGTCCCTACCTGCTGGCTTTTGGAATAAAGTCATCTTCCATTCACACATCTTGTCATGTTTATTTCAGTGGCCAAGTGACGCATGGCCAAGCCTGTGTCGGTTACAAAGAGACTGACTTAAGAGTTTAGGTAGAGGTAAGATCCTGGGCCATAATGGTTGACAGCTGGGTACTTTGAAGGCAGGTGTCTTGGTCTGAGGCCCTATTTGCTGCTTGTATGATTTGAGGAAAGTTATTGAAGTTCTCTACGACCTCAATTCTCATCAATATAACACGGTCAGGGTCAAGTGAGATGATCTACACCAGGCATGTCTAACCCACAGCTCGCAGGCCACATGCAGCCCAGGACAGCTAGTCATGCAGCCCCACCACAGCTTTCAACGTCATGTGTTTTTTAGCATTTGTCTTCTTCGTGACCCCATGCATAGTTCTATTGCAGAAGTCCACAATCACACCTTATTCGTGACGTCACTTTCTGGCAGCAAATAAATTTATGAGCTGCTATTTTCAGTTAGGAAGCACCTGAAGAACAAAATTGGAACAAACATTTCTGACAAGCACCTTGAGAACTCACTAAGAATTGTGACCACTTCCATTAAACCAGTCACAGATAATTTTACAAAAACAAGGTCAAATTTCCTATTAATTTTATATTCTCATTTTTCTAAACTTTATAATAAAATATAAAAAATAAAAGAAGTCTTAGTATATATAATATATATACATATATACACTAATTATATTATATAATTTATGTGTGACCCAAGACAATTTCTCTTTCCTTGATGCAGTCCAGGGAAGCCAAAAGTTTGACACTTCTGATCTACTCAAAGCATTTAGCACTATATTCATTAGGATGCTTTCAGCTTAAATAACAAAAGACCAGCCAGCTCGGTGGCTCAGCCTGTAATCCCGTGCCTTTGGGAGGCTGAGGTGAGTGGATTGCCTGAGCCTGCGGGTTCGAGACCCGCCTGGGCAACTTGGTGAGACCTCATCTCTACAATAAATCAAAATGAGCCAGGCATGTAGCGCACGCCTGTAGTTCCAGCTACTTGGAAAGCTGAGGTGGAAGGATCGCCAGAGCCCAGCAGTCAAGGCTGTGGTGGCTGGGAGCGGCCACTGTCCTCCAGTCTGGATGACAGAGTGAGACTCCAACTCAAAAAATAAATAAATAAATAACAAAAGACTCAGATAAAGGTATCATTAAAAAAATTTTTTTACCTTTACAATGATAACTACAAAACACTGCTCAAATAAATCAAAGATGACACAAACAAGTGGAAAAATAGTCCACGCTCAAGGATTGGAAGAATCAACATCGTTACGATGTCCATCCTACCCAAGGCAATCTATGGATTTAACACAATACCCATTCAATTACCAGCAGCATTCATCTCAGACCTGGAAATGAAAACATTGGAATTCATATGGAAACATAAATGACCACGAATAGCCAGAACAAACATAAGAAAAAAAAAACCAAAAAAACAAAGTGGGAGGCATCAGTTCCCAGACTTCAAACCTTTTTTATAAAGCTACAATAATCAAAACATCCTGGTATTGGCATAAGAACAGGCATATAGACCAATGGAACAGAATAGAACTTCCAGAAGCAAAACCTCAATTTCTCAGCCAACTCACCTTCAACAAAGCCTCCACCATGGACCACTTGGGAGAGGAGAACCTATTCATTAAATGGTACTGGGAAAACTGGCTGACCACATGCAGAAGACTAAAACAATTCCTGTAATTCTGGCTACTCGGAAGGCTGAGGCAGAAGGATCGCAGGAGCCCAGCAGGTCAGGGCTGCAGTGGCCGGGAGCGGCCACTGCACTCCAGTCTGGGTGACAGAGTGAGACTCCACTCAAAAAAAAAACAATTCCTCTACCTATCCCCATACACAAAAATCAACTCTAAATAGATCAAACGTAAAACCTCAAACTATAAGAATCTTAGAAAACGCAGGAGACACCCTTATGGAACTGACAAGCTTCTGCAAAGCCAAAGAAACAATCAAGAGAACAGGGAGGCAGCCCATGGACTGACTGGAAAAAAATATTTGCCAACTGTTTATCTGAAAAAGGCCTAACATCTAGTATAAAAAGGAACTCAGTGTGCCGAAAAGAAAAAAAAAAACAGCCCCATTACAAAGTGGGCAAAAGATATGAATAGACACTTCTTGGTTTTTGGTTTTTGTTTTTGAGTCAGAGTCTCACTCTGTTGCCCAGACTGGAGTGCAATGGCATGCTCCCGGTCATCGCAGCCTCAACCTGCTGGGCTCCGGCAATCCTTCCACCTCAGCCTTCCAAGTAGCCGGAACTACAGGCACGCACTACCACGCCCGGCTAATTTTTGATTTATTGTAGAGACGAGGTCTCACCAAGTTGCCCGGGTAGGTCTCGAACCCACGGGCTCAGACAATCCACTCGCCTCGGCCTCCCAAAGTGCTGGAATTACAGGCTGAGCCACCGTGCCTAGCCTTTTTTTTTTGAGTTGGACACTTCTTAAAAAAAGACATGTGAGCAGCCAACAGACATGAAAAAATGCTCAGCCTACTAGTCACCAAAGAAATGCAAATTAAAACTACACTGAGATACCACCTAACTCCAGTCAGGATGGCCATGATCAATAACTCAAAAAACAACAAACGCTGGAGAAGATGTGGGGAAAGGGAACACTTCTGGGAGTGTAAACTAGTGCAGCCTCTGTGGAAAACAGTGTGGTGATTCCTAAAAGATCTAAAACTCAACCTCCCATATACCTGGAGGAACTCAAATCACTCTGTGAAAAAGATACCCGCACATGCATATTTATTTCACCATTATTTACAATAGCAAAAGCATGGAACAATCCGTGCTGCCACTCGAAAGAGAACTAACTAAAGAAAATATGGTACATATACATGATGGAATATTACACAGCCATAAAGAAGGACAAAATTATGAACTTTGCAGCAACTTGGATGGATTTAGAGGCTATAATACTGAGTGATCTATCACAGAAACAAAGAACCAAGTATCACATGTTCTCACCTCTAAACGGACCTTGAACTATCATAATACTATAAAAAGGAATTAGCAGTAGTGGGAAACTGCCAGGGGAGGGGGACACACCTCATCAACAAGGGTACCTGCATAATGAACATATGCATACCTAACCCTGAAATGTACCCCACATATTAAAAAAAGTAGAAAAAGAAATCCTGCTTCTAAAAATACCTGCAAGAGGAGTTCTATCTCTTGTTAGTATTTAAGTCAAGGAAAAAAAATATATATATATTAAATACTTATGATATAGTAATATATACCATAATATACCACATTACTATATAATACAGTAATATATTATATTTTTAATTTTTTATTATATATATGGAATTTATTTTCACATCAAACAAGAAATTCCAAGACTGTTGAGCAGTTTTTATTCATGTCACTGAGGACTCAGACACTCTCCATCATTCCTTTTTTCTTTTCTTTTCTTTTTGTTCTTTTTGATTCGGGGTCTCTGTCACCCAGGCCGGAGTGCAGTGGCACAATTATGGCTCATCACAGCCTCAACTTCCTGGGCTCAAGCAATCCTCCCACCTCAGCCTCCTGAGTAGCTGGGACTACCAGTACAGGCCACCACCCCCAATTAATTTTGCTGAGTTTTGTAGAGACGAGGTCTTGCTATGTTGCCTGGGCTGGTCTTGAACTCCTGGCCTCAAGCGATCCTCCCACCTCGGCCTCCCAAAGTGCTGGGATTACATGAGTCCCTGCACCCAGCCAATATACTCTCCATTATTCAGTGTGTCTTCCCCAGTGAATACAGGATGTCAGAAGAGGCTCCAGTTTTTAAGGTGCTGCATATATGCTATTTTTATGACTTCATGCAACAACCACCAGCCAGAGAGCCCAAGAGCTGGTTCGCCCCTGAGAGACTGCTTCTACCAAGGAGGAAAGCCTTTCTGAGAAGCCCCCTTAAATCTCATTGCAGGTTTACTTTACATTCTCATGATAAACAAATCTGGCAACAGGCACCCAGGCGGTATGACTGGATGAAACCAAGGAACCACCCACCTTCTAGCGCTGGAGTACAGTACTGTACTGGGGTAGAGTCACCTTCCTAGAATACCTTCCTAGAGAGAAGATGGGATGGCATGGACCAGCTGCTGGTAAGGAAGAAGCAGTGTCAACTGCGGTTGCTGGGCACACAGAAGGTGCTGCATGTATGCTGTTTTTATCGTCGTGGACTTTTCTTTCTGTCACAGAAATGCCAGGGGTTAGTCAAGGTCCCATTGCTTGCTGCACAGAAAGCCAATCACGGAGACAAAGTATTGCCAGGGAAGAAGCCTTTCTAATCGGGTGACATCAGCCAAGGAGAGCAGGAGATCAGTCTCAAATCTGTCTACCCAACTGATGGAAACTGGGGTCTGTACAGCAGGCAATGCGATGTAAAAGCAGCACTTAGAGAGAGCAAGGAAGCAGCATTGCCGGTGAAGGATGTGGAGGCGACCCTCCCGGTGAGTTTCAGGCCTTACCTGAGGTCAGTCTCCCGAGGAAGGAATCAGATGAGGCAAATGTGCATTTTAAGCTTTAAGACCAGGAGGGTTGATACCTATGTTTGCTCAAAAAGCCCACAAATACCCGTCCTGTGGGGAAATTGGGCCAGCGTCATTTCTGCTACACGACTGCAGCCCTTTCTTTGGTTGAAGGCTGCTTGCCCTCAAATGGTACAATTCCCTAGGAGGATATTTAATACACTGACTTCACAGTCGTTTTTTTACTCCACTATAGAGGGAAATTGTGTAAGGGAGAAGGGGGCTGTGAAGTTGGAGGAGTAGAAGGAAGAAGGAAGGAAGAAGGAAGGAAGGATATCACAGTTTTTTGCCTAGGTCTTGAACCCGCGGGCTCAGGCAAAGAATGGATTTTACACTTGAGCTGTTCCTCACGAAATCACACTCCCGCTTGTGCCAAGAGACTTTTAAGCCAAGAGCAAGTCAAAGAGCAAAACAAACCCTGCTCGAACCTTTTCCAGTTGCTGTGCCTCTTCGTGCACATGATGGAGGGCAGAGGGCAGAGGTCTCGTCCAGCTTGCTTTGTCTGCCCCCAAGCAGCCAATGTAGCAGATGATTCGGGCAGGAAACAGCTGCCAGACTTGCCCAGGGTCTCTCACAAATGCAGCTCTTCACCCTCCACGAACACCTTTCGCCTTTCAAGTTTCTCACCTGGAAAACGGACTGTCGCCCTAGTGCCCTGCTGCAGTCAAGAGGGGAGTGCTTGCTTCCTCGAGGAAGAGACAGATGAGGAAGAGGAACTCTGCCCTCTGAGTTCGCAGCAGAGAGGGCCAGAGGGTCACAGGATGGCTAACCCGTGAAAAGAGAAAGCTTTGTGGGAGATGCGGTTGGCAAATTGAGAAAGATGCTGGGTGGCAGGGGGTGTGGTTCTCCGTGGGTCCTTGGTTCGCCGCAGAAAGGTATTTCAGAGCGATACACAGAGAGAGGTTTACAGTTTATTAAAGAGAAAAGAAAGACACACCGGGCTCGGTGGCTCAGCCTGTAATCCCAGGCCTTTGGGAGGCTGAGGTGAATGGATTGCCTGAGGCCGCGGGTTCGAGACCCGCCTGGGCAGCGAGACCTCATCTCTACAATAAATCAAAAAATCAGCCGGGCGTGGTAGCGCATGCCTGTAATTCCGGCTACTTGGAAGGCTGAGGCGGAAGGATCGCCAGAGCCCAGCAGGTCGAGGCTGCGGTAGAGCGGTCACTGCACTCCATTCTGGGCGACAGAGTGAGACTCCAACTCAAAAAAAAAAGAAAGACATGACACGTTCCAGAGAGAATGCAACTGGCCTTAAGGGAAAGGGCACACCATGTCCTGTAAACAAAGTGCTCTATGTATTTCCAAAATGTTGGTTAAGCTACCTGTTTCTAAGCTGAGCTTTGATCGCAGGTGTCGATCCTTATCATTTTACTTCTAAGTTTTGCGGTGTCACAAGGAACTTTTGAACTCATAGGAAAGTTGCTCCTTAATTATGTTTTCTCTCAGAGCACCGTGCGTCAGTGTCCCCGGTAACTCCCCACTGTCCTGTTTTGGGTCTTTGTAGTCAGGCACACCGTCTTCCAAGATTAGACTTGAGTTTTGGCCAGTGTATGGTTGTTTGAAAAAGTTGTCCCAATAAAATAAGGCGTTCACGGAGGGTGAAGATCTAAGCCTATTTGTGAGAGACTCATTACCTATCTGAAAGCTATGTTAGCTGTCCTGCCTCAGGAAGAGACAGTCTCTGGCATGGAACGAAGGTGGTCTCCAAAGAGGGAAAGGGTAGGTCGGGTTTTATGCCTACATAGTCTATATTATACATATTCAGCAGGTTCTGGGAAAAAGCCATACATACTTAAGAGGGGAGCCAAGTGCATGCATAGTGGGTAAACATATATGTCACATGCATCCCATGTTCACTTCAGGGCAGGGCTTAGCCTTAAAGTGAGGTGGAATTAGGCTCTTTACGTCAAAAGGTAAACGGTAGGACACAAGACAGTTTGGTGCAGCCTATGAAGCTGCAGAGACTGGCTTAAGGTCTGTAGCCACTAACCAGGAAAGAGTGTTTGCAAGGCCGTCCTCTGTCCAGCCAGTCTTGTGGTGGTCTGGGTTGTGGGTCAGAGTTTGATCATTTGCGTGATCGCTCCCATGGTTGGGGGGTCTAGCAGGAGTGTGGTTCTTCTTGTAGCCATAGAAATTTAAAAAGTGCCATGTCAGCCGGGCCCTGAACCCTCAATGGGTGGATAACTTTGTTTCCTTAAACTTAGGGTCACTTTTAATTGATAAAGTGGAGTCTATTTTGGTCTCTCGGATCACAGGAGAAGCAGTCTTCCACCTCAGGTTCCTCTAGCCACAAGGCATGTAGACCTCAGCCCAGAGACACTGTGGCTTCCCTGTAAAATCCGAGAGGACCTGTGTACTCCATTGATGGCAAGTCAAATGCCATTTGGAGCTGGGCACTACAGTCAATCTTTTCTTCTCCCAGGGGCTATGGGATCATCTGCCCCCAGAGCCCAGCTCTTCCTCTTTCTTCTCAGCTTGAGAGCAACGACGTGATCATAGCTTACTGCAGCCTTGAACTCCTGGGCTCAAGCCATCTTCCTACATCAGCCTCCCAAGTCGCTGGGACTATAGGCATCTGCCACCACACCCGGCCAATTCTTTTTATTTTTTGTAGACATGAAGTCTTTCTGTGTTGCCCAGGCTGGTCTTGAACTCCTGGCTTCAAGCTATCCTCCTGCCTTGGCCTCACAAAGGACCAGGATTATAGACGTGAGTTAAAACATCCAGCCAGAACCTTTTCCCTTAGTGTTTCACGCCCACCAGCAACTTCCTGGGACTCTGACTCAAATATTTCCTGGAGAAGGAGTCTGATGCACCCTGCTCACTGGCCAGTATGTGGATAAGGACCTCCCCCATCAGTGCGGAGCAGTCCCTCAAACTGTCAGCAGGACTCGGGCTGCATGGGGCCTCACCATGCTAGCCTGTGCAACAGGGGCTGTGAGCAGGGGCAGATTCACCCTATCTAGGAAGGCAACATGGAGAGTGGAAAGGGGAAGGCTGCCCAAAGTGTATCTGGAAGAGAGAGGCACTGAGCATTTACTCAGGGGTTTTAGCTGGAAGAATGGGAGAGAAGATGGCCCTCCCTGAAAGAGAGATGCTCTCGGGCGGCTGGCACGAAATCAGACCTAAGGGATGATATTTTGAGGGTCCCAAACTCAGCGTCCCTCCTTCTTCTTCACACGCCACTTTCAGAGTTTCACTGCTAGTGACTAAAGAGAAAATAAAATAACAGAAGTGGAAAGTGCAGTGGTCACCAAAGCATTCTAAAATCTAACCACTGGCACCCTGATCTGGTCTGAAGATTCTGCCTCCTTTTTTTTTCTTCTTCTTCTTTTTCTCTTTTTTCCTTTTTTCTTTTTAGTCAGGATCATGCACTGGCTGTCACCCAGACTGGAGTGCAGTGGCATGATCCCAGCTCATTGCAGCCTCAAACTCTCAAACTCCTGGACTCAAGTTATTTGTTTGTTTGTTTGTTTTTGTAGAGATGAGGTCTCACTATATTGCCCAAGCTGAGTTCAAGCAATCCTCCCACCTTGGCCCCCAAAGTGCTGGGATTACAGGCATGAGCCACCACAACTGGCTCTCCTTTCCTTCTGATTTGGCAAAAAAAAACCTCTTTGGACTTTTCCCATTCATTCTGATTTTTATTGGAACTCAAGCTTGAGTCACAGAATTATAGAAAAGTGAAGGGTATACCTGCTCACTGCAGAAACCCGGACCCAAGAAGCAGAGTGACATGCCCATTTGTGAGCACCTGTCTTAGAATCAAGTGTCTGGTCTGGCCAACCAGTGTTCTATGGGACCTCTCCATGGCTGCTCAGAGAGTGCCTCAGAGTCACAATGGCCATGTGAGAGACAGGAGTCTTCGGAGACACCACTCATGGGAAGCCTGGAAGACCCCTGAGAATCCATCCCCTCACAGCTGATGTGGATGGGACAGCATCATCTGGCTGGTGAGGGACATCTGGAGGTACACAGGGACAGCAAGGAGCTGCCACCCACCTTCCTTAGCTGGCCTGTGATTTGAGAAACTCAAGCAGTTACACTGCCCGTGGTGTGAAATTATACAGCTGGTATTTCTGAAAGGGTACGGGTCAAAATTCCTGTTCATAAAAAATGAATCAAGGTAGGGTGAAAAAGTTACAAAAGTGTCTGGATGTGGTGGCTTATACCTATAATCCCAGCACTTTGGGAGGTAGAGGCAGGAGAACTGCTTGAGGCCAGGAGTTCAAGACCAGCCCGGGTAACATAGCGATTTTTTTTTTTAAGTTAGCCCAGGCCAGGCAGCCTGGCTCACATCTGTGATCCCAACACTTTGGAAGGCCATGGCAGGAGGATCACTTGAACCCAGGAGGCTGAGGCTGCAGGGAACTGTGATCAAACCACTGTACTCCAGCCTGGGGGACAGAGTAAGACCCTGTCTCAAAAAAAAAAAGTTACAAATGTGAAGATCGGATCCAACCACAGATAACCCGAAAGAAGGAAAGACCCACTCTGGGACAAAGCCTGCCTCAAAGCTGAATGAAGGAATCCAGCCACCCAGCTACTGCTTTCCCCTCGGTTATGTTGGTAACAGGCAACCCACACTCTGTGGGGAAGAGACCTGGGTGCAAACCTAAACTCCTCTGCTTACTAGCCAGGTGGCCTCGGCCAGGCAATTTCATTTATCCAAGCCACTGTTTCTTCTACGTTATTCGGGACCGTTGTCCTGACACATTCAGTGAGATCAGGTCTGTAAGGGCCCAGCTCTGGGATCACACGGAGTAGGCATCAGTGACATGGAGTTAGAAACATGCAGGTAAGTGTGCCCAGATCTAATCATTACTATCCCCGAGCTAAGCAAGTTGTTGAGCAGGTGAGAGCTGTGGTTTAGTTGGACAGAACCATCTAGAATTCACATCCTAATGCCAATACTAGACACCCACTAACACAGGATCCCTCAACCTCAGCATTGACACATTGGACCGGATACTTCTGTGCTGGGGGGAGCTCTCCCGTGCATGAGGGATGTATAGCAGCATCACTGGCCTCTGCTCCCCAGACACCAGTCACATCCTCCCCACTCGTTGTGACAACCCAGAGTTTCCCAGTATTGTCAAATGTCCCCTTGGAGGCAAAATCATCCCTCCAAGGGGACGTAAATAAAATGCTCGAATAAAATGTCTGTAATGGGTTTCTTAAGCCAAATCAAAGAATGTACCCATGGCTTCTCATTAAAAAATCACTGCCCAGGATTGCGTTTTTGCAGTAAACCATGGGAGAACATTCATGTCATGCCATTTACAAACACTACATTCCAAGGGAAGAGAGAAATTAGGAACATAATTTGGTGAAGTTGGACCGTTTGCACTTACTTACAAGGTGACTTCGTCTCCATGCTAACACATCCATGATTACTAATCTCTGCTTGACAAAGCAGTGGGGGTGATTTAACCTCCTGCACAGGCCTGATGTTCCCGGGGGCCAGTCCCCCCAACCTCTCCCCCAACCCCCAAAAAACATCATGTCTGTCCGGGAACCCCTGGGAGGGTCCACATGTCACACAAGCCCATTCTTCTCAAGGGTCTTTATCATCCTCTAATCCAACACAGCCAAGGTGGTGGTTTCAGTTCCAGGGGACCTGCATCTGCCTGGGGCCCATTTAAAAGGAACACAAAAGGATAAATGAGTAATAGGACGAATAGTTTCTTTTCATGTCCCCTTCAGGTGACTGCTATGACCTACTAAGTGCAGAGCCTCTGCCTCACTCACCCTCATTCAAAAAAAAAAAAAAAAAAGAGCATGGGTACATGATGGCTCACGTCTGTAATCCCAGCACTTTAGAAAGCCAAGGTGCGGGGATTACTTCAGTCCCGGAATTCGAGACCAGCTGGGCCAACGTAGCGAGACCCCATCTCTGCAAAAATCAAAACATTAGCCGGGTGTGGCATGCACCTGGAGTCCTGCTACTCAGGGGGCTGACACAGAAGGATCACCTGAGCCCAGGAAGTCGAGGTTGAGCCATGATCGTGCCCTCCAGCCTGGGCGACAAGAGTGAGACTTCAACTCAAAAAAAGAAAAGAAAAAGCGGGCCACATGGAGACACACCTCTGGCCAAGAACGTATTTTCTGGGTTGCCCTGGCACACACTGCTGGTCCTGTGGGCCGCCTTTACTAGGGATGTGTGGAGGGTCCAACTGAGCCCTCGCCGCGGCCGAGCACCTCTGAAGTGTGTAGAGACGGGTTCTTTCCAGGTGCGGGGAGTGGAGAGGCAACCCCACACCAGCCACAAGGAGATGCCACAGAGGCCCTGTGTCTCTGCTCAGACCCAGAGAGAAAAGAGTGAGGAAGAGACAGGGAGGGAAAGGCAAGGCCAAGGGAAAACCTGGAAGGAGAGGGGCCTTAATGAGCCCGGTGATGCACTGCCCAACAAAGCCTTCCTTCCCCTAGCACCTCCCTTACTCATCACCCCAGGTGGGAGCAGCCATCATTATTCCCAGTTGCATCAACCGGTAAACTCAAGGAAGTCTGGCCAGCTGAGACTGAAGCCAGGGCTGCCCACTACAAAGCCATACTCTGCCACCCCAGGGGCTCTCAGCCCCCGCGGCACAGGCCAGTCACCTGAGAAACTTTAGAAAAACGCTCAGGTGCCAGCTGCCACCAATTAAATGGGAACCCTGGCGATTAAGCTGGGCACATCATTGTCATAAAAGCCACCCAACTAATGATTTAGTGGACATTCAGGGTCTAGAACTGCTGTCTACACCAGGCACAGAGGAGGGAGCTGTGGACAGAGAGACGACAGAGAGGGCCGAACACCGTCCTTGTGCCTTTAGCTACCCCCAGAGCCTTGCTGGGCTGAGGAGCCCTCCTTGCCCCCGATGCCCACCTCACTGAGACAGCAGGCAGTTTTGAAGCGTGCTAAGCAGAGAATCTGGGGGAAGATCTGACACAAACACTGCATGTCCTGCGACCTAGTCCAGCAGACACGGCCTTTGTGTGGCACACGCCTACCATTGTCTGCATAAACATACATATACACTCCACACATACACACATCCATATCATCTGCACAGCTGTTTCCCTCTGTTCTTAAGGAACAACGGTTCTCAGATGGGCGATTTGGCTCTCCCCCACCCCCGCTCTCTTGGGCACTGGGCAACGTCTGGAAGCGTCTCTGTGTCACACCACTGGTAGGAGAAGAAAGCTTCCACTGACATCCAAGGGGCAGAGTAGAGATATGTTGCTTGGCCTCCTACAGTGCACAGGACAGTCCCTGCTGCAAAGAATTCTCTAGCCCCACATGCCACAGGGCTGGGGATGAGGCATCCTGTTAGAAAGAAGCACCAGTCACCACCAATAGACACAAAGCCTTGAATACACCATCCCCTCCAGGCCAGGAACCTGTCCCTGTCAGGGACATTTAAGAGAATCCCAGAATCTTAGAGCAGAAAGTGGCTTCGGAGGTGACCAGGCCAGCTGAGACCCAGTCGGACTCTTACGACAATCTTGGAACAAAACTGTACCGTGTTTATCAAGCCACGCTGCAATGCTTTGCTGGCTGGATGTCCCAACCAGGTAGCACGTGTGGCAAGTTAACTAAACATGGTATTCCTTACTGAAAATTCTTATTCACAGATTTCACAAATATTTGTTAGGCGTCCAGCATGTTCAGGGCATGATGCCTAATTTCCCTACCAGAAGTTACTCACCCTGGGAAAAACCTCTGTGTTTAAGTCCAATATAAAATCCAGGTGAAACATACAAGCTCTAAAGCCCCAAAAAAATCACCCCCAGCTGGGTTATGTTGGCTTTATTGTTTTTCCAGCTCGCTGGGTAACTTGGCAACCTGGGATCAGGTCTGCAAGAATCCCAAGAAGACCAATCCAAGATCGGCTCCCCAGGGTTTGCACAGCAGCCCAAGCATGGGTGCCCGACCTCCCTTCCAGGCTGTCCACAGCAGCCCAGGCCATCCCCAAGCCCAGCCCCTGCTCCCGGCTCACTCTCATTCCAGGATGGTTACAGGCAGCAAGCTCCGGCCACCCAGCTCCACAGGGTCAGCTTCTCTCACGTCCTCCCCTGCCCAACTGCTATTGACAAGAATAAGCACTCAGTTGCAACCTGCCACAAAAATGAAAAGTGCTCGGGGAAGGGAACCAAACGTTCTGTACTCTAGGGTCAAAAAAGATTCCAAAGCCATTCTTTCTACTGGAGATCTCATTTACACGGGGCAGAAACAACAAAATAAAAACCTGTGGAAGAGACTGTGCAATAAAGGGAAATGCTGCAGCGGCAAAACCAGCAGGGGCATGAGGAAAGGGAGAGGAAGGGCCAGCAGGCCTCCTTGCAGGGAAACCGAGGCCCGAGGTGCTGCATGACGCTGGAGGAGGGTAGCTCGCCTCCCGTCCCTCCTGTCTGTCTCCCTGAGATGCCACCTATGCCTGGGGACTGCCCCTCTCCGTACCCAGGAACACAGCTCCCGTGCTTCTGCCCATCCCACCAACCTGGGCCTGGTGGCTCAGTTGAAACCGGCCAGAGACAACTGTCCTTGATATAAAGAGAACAGAGACCAAAGCTGGCACTTGGGGCCTGTGATCGCAGTAGCAGGCGCCAGTGTTTCCCAGACTCTCTCCTCGTGTACCAGAGTTCTGTCTGAAAGTTATTTCCTCAGGAAATCTCCTCCAATCCCCTAGAGTCATTTGTTCACTCGACAAATATGTATTGAACAAGTAATATTTACTGAATGTTTCCAAGGGTTAGGCGCCCTTCGTGTCATCTCTCCTGGCTACTCCCCTCTCCCTTTTAATACTTAATAATGGTGTTAACTGATGAATGACTTAAATAATATGTATTTATGGTCTCTAAGACTTCCCTTCCTACCCACCTTCCTAGAATACTGAGCTACTTGACAACAGAGGCCAAATCTACCTGGTTGACTGCTATCTCCTCAGAGTCCAACCTTTATCGCATGCCAGCACATGCTGAATGAATGGGTGATCAAATGAATGGGCAAACTTTCAAGGCCACTACCACCCAATGGAAATGCTAGCCACAAAAACAAGCCACATGTGGAATTGTGAAATTTTCCAGAAGCTACATTTTTGAAAAGTGAAAAGAAAGGAGTGAAATTAATTATAAGAATATATTTTATTGATCCCAATAAATCTAAAATATTATCATCACAGTATTTAATTAAGATGAAATATGAGAACAGTATTTGGCATGGTTTTTCTCATACTGCCTTCAAAATCCAGTAAGCATTTTACTTGCATAGCACCTCTCAAGGTGGTCTAGGCACATTTCAAGTACAGGAAGTCCCCAACATACAAACGAGTTTGGTTCCCCTAATATGAATGAGTTTTGTTCATATGTCCATTTGTTATAAGTCCAGCAAAGTTAGCCTAGGCACCAATAAATACAATCGGTTATATAATGCCATATGTAGTTAAGAGGATATACTGACACCTGGTGGAGACAAACAATACATTAAAAAAACGCAAGTGTGCACTGTTAACGTTTGTAACTTGAAGGCTCGTATGTAGGAGACTTACTGTACCAGATAGCCACATGGGCCACTATTTGGATAGTTGAAGTCTAGGCTTCAATGGGGCCTTCCCAGTGTGTTTGTTTTCTGGAAAGGCAGGAGAAAAATTATGCTATGCTATGATAAGAGACAGTATAACCATTATACATATGGTCTTTGGGGTTAGATTGCTAGGTTCAAATCCCGACTCTGCCACTTATACTAGTTGCTCAACTGGACAAGTTACAGAACCACTCTGAGCCTCAGGTACCTCTTCTAGAAAGAGGGAGTAATGACAGTAGATACATTATGGGAGATAATATTAGGATCAAAGTATTAAAGACCCATAAAGCTCTTACAACAATGCTTGTCACACAGCAACTACCTGATAATATTAGCCGTTAATATTTAATGATACGTTTATATCACATACAGATATTAGACTCCACCCCCTGCCCCAAGAAATAATAAGTAGCTCTAGTCACAATATATTTTACTGGAAGGACAAAAGTAACACCAATATTCATTTTAGAGCTGAATTCTGAATATATTCTTTCATGGACGCTGCAAGATATATTTTAACAAAAAGACTGATTATGGATGCACAAACTGTGCAGGCTAGCAAAAAGTTTAAATACACACGGAGAAGAAAATGTAGACTCTGCCATGGTACACTGTCATTTGTGAGAATGGGAACTATTGGTTTAAATAAAAACCTGTTACAACTTTGTAAAAGGTTTTTGTTTTTGTTTTGTTTGAGGCGAAGAAAGGATTTCTTTAAAAGAGATCATTTCCCACATGTGGCCGACTGGGGTGCGATCCGATGCCACATGGAAGATGCAAAGAGTTGCACAGAAGTAGATTTAAAATGTAGTTTATTTAAAAGTAAATTAGAGAAAAAGAAGGGAGAGAGAAGGTTCACCTCCCCAAGGTGGGGGCGGGGGCCAAAGCCAGGAAGCATGGCGACAGCCATAGCTCAAAGAGCACATAGGCACACCAGAGTCTTGCAAGGCAATGGCTCGTAAAGGTTTTTTAATGTGTCTCTCTCATCTGTGAAATTCAATTTTTTTTTCTAAAGATGTAGCCTTGCTATGTTGCCCAGGTTAGTCTCAAACTCCTGGCCTCAAGCAAACCTCCCAAAGTGCTGGGAACACAGGCAAGAGCCACCATGCACAGCCTCATCTGTGATATTCAAGTTTCACTGTACAGGACACACAACTTGCCTCTTTTCTAATCCAGCACGTAAAGCAAATGACATTTACATTTGGCTTCCTGTCTGGGGCATAAAATCTGCTCAGGAAAGCTGAGCACTCTTCAGGTTTCAGCCACAAGGCCGATGCCTCCTTGGCCCTCGGTTGCTGTCACCACGGCCCTGGAGCAGAGGGACACCACATCTGGAGAAGAGCCTGGGAGGGCACAGCTTTGCTGACCAAGGCTGCCCTTCACTCTGTCAGCAGCAGGTTCCCACCAAGTTCCAGTAGTTCCAGTTCCATTCTAGAATAAATCCACGTTCATCTAGGCTGAGACTCTCAGGGACAGCCCACACCAGGACAGACCCAAGCCTTCTAGTTGTTCTCTTCTCAAAGGTCACAGAGCCTAGTGAGGTCCAGAGTCCCTAAACCTGGGCCTGAATGAAGTAGGCGCTGAAGACGCGGTCATGTGTCACACTTGGACAGGTATCTCTGCAAAGACAATCATGCACAAGGGAAAAGATCCAGCAAACTCCTCGTGCATCGGCTCCCATAAGCAACCCTGCGTGTGTGAATGTGAGTGACCTAGATGATCATCAAAGTCCCCCTTCTTCTGGAACATACTCACTGGTTTCCCAGTGGTTAAGGTGAGTGTCCACTTACATAGAATTGCACAGAAGGAAATAGACAAAGAGTAGACTCTGGCATTTTGAAGACCCCAGGAAATTCTCTGCCATTCTCTCTTTGAATGTTTCCTCTCCCCCGCTCTATATCTTTGCTTCTCAAAATGTGGTCTGTGGACCAGGAGCTTTAAAAATACAAAATATCCAGCACCTCCCCAGAACTATGAATCAGAATCATCAGCTTAACAAGATGCCCAGGTAAATCATATGCACATTCAAGTTTTAAAAGCAGGCTGAGTGTGGTGGCTCACATCTATAATCCTAGCATTTTGGGGAGGCCAAAGTAGGAGGATTGCTTGAGGCCAAGAGTTCAAGACCAGCATGAGTGACATAGCAAGACCTCATCTCTATAAAAAATTACCCAAGTATGGTGGCAGGCACCTGTAGTCCCAGCTACTCAAGAAGCTGAGGCAGAAGAATCACCTGAGCCCAGGAGGTCAAGGCTGTAGTGAACTCATGATCATGCCACTGTGCTCCAGCCTAGGCAACAGAGTGATACCGTGACACAAAAAATAAACTAATCAATTAAGTTTGAGAAGCACTAGTTGATATTCTTTCCTCCTGGAACTTCCATTACATGCATCTAAGACGGAGGGCTGACTACCATAGGAAACAACCTGAAGACACTGGCAGCTTAGCAGTGGTTTCTTTTTAGCTCATATCACGGACAAAGGCAACTCGGCACAGGGGAGTGAGCTTTGGTCACTCAGGAACCCAGAAGAACGGCCACCTTGTGGTGAAGGAAGAGAAGGAGTGAGAGACTGTAGAAGAGGTCTTCCAGGCAGGTGGAGAATTCTTTCCTGCTGGTCAGAACTCAATCACAAGGCCTGCCTAACCACCGGTGGCTGAGCTGCATGGTGGAGAAAGGTGTCCAGGTGGAAGAGGAGGAGCCCAGATGCTGGGCTCTCGCTCTGTGCTTCGTGTCTCAACCTCCCATCCCATATTCCATCTGTCTACTTTTTGGTGCTGTGCCCTTGGTGATCTCTTCAGCTTGATCTTCCAAATCACTAATTCTCTCTCAAATTAAGTCTAGACCAAGGGTCATCAAATGTAGTAAATACTTTAGGGTTTGAGGCCACATGGTTTCTGTGGCAACTGTTCACTTTTCTATTGTAGCACAATAGCAGCCTAAGATAACACACTAACAAGTGGGCGTGTTCCAATAAAACTTTATTTACAAAATCAGGAAGCTGACCCACAGGCTATAGCTTGCTGATCCCTGGTCTAGACCATTGCTATGGTTTAAATACCATTGTGGTGGTATGAAGAGGTGAGGCCAGCTGGGCTCGGTGGCTCAGCCTGTAATTCCACGCCTTTGGGAGGTTGAGGTGAGTGGATTGCCTGAGCCCACAGGTTTGAGACCCGCCTGGGCAACTTGGCAAGACGTCATCTCTACAATAAATCAAAAATTAGCCGGGCGTGGTAGCGTGCGCCTGTAGTGCCATCTACTTGGAAGGCTGAGGTGGAAGGATTGCCGGAGCCCAGCGGGTCGAGGCTGTGGTGGCCAGGAGCAGCCACTGCACTCCAGTCTGGGCAACAGAGACTCCAACTCAAAAAAAAAAAAAAAGAGGTGAGGCCTTTGGGAAGTGATTAGGTCAAGATGGCTCTGTCCGCATGAATGGATTCATGTCCTGAATAAAGAGGGTTTAGAGAGAGTTTGCCTCTCTTGCCTTCCATCCTTCTGCCATGCGAGGACACAGCATTTCTCCCATCCAAAGGATGCAGCCATGAGGCGCCATCTTGGAAATGAAGATAGGGTCCTTGTTAAATACCTTGACCTTGGACTCCCAGCCTCCAGAGTTGTGAGAAATGTATTTATGTTCTTTATAAGTTCAGTCGCAGGTATTTCATTATAGCAGCACAAACAGACTAAAGCAAGCTATATATAGCCTAGCTCACTGATTTTAATTACTATTCATATGTATAATACTTTATTCAAATCTGCCTGTTTTTTCATAAGGTCTTGCTTTTGCTTTACAGATTCCTTTTTTCCCTTCATTTCTTAGAGCGCTTACCTGTGATTCCTCTAGAGTGCTATTTACTCACCAGAGGACGAGACCAGGCAACAGCAGAGCCTCATCACACCTCAGAACATACGGACTGACTGAGGGTGGCAGTGGGGCTTGGCTCCTGCTGCTAAATCTTCCATGTGGGGGAAGGAAAAGAATTTATTTTCTTGTTTTTTTTTTTTGGAGTTGAAGTCTCACACCGTGGCACGCTTCCGGCCACCGCAGCCTCTATCTGCTGGGCTCCAGCGATCCTTCCACCTTAGCCTTCCAGGTAGCCAGAACTACAAGCACGCGCTAACACACCCAGCTAGTTTTTGATTTATTGTGGAGACGAGGTCTCGCCAAGTTGCCCGGGCGGGTCTCGAACCCTCAGACTCAAGCAATCCACTTGCCTTGGCCTCCCAAAGTGCTGGGATTGCAGGCTGGGCCACCGAGCCCAGCCAGAATTTATTTTCTTAAAAGAGAGTTTGAAAACCATTACTCAGTCTACATACTATCTCTTTAGCCAGATCATTTTGATGCCAAAATCAAAATTTGCAAGAATTTTTCTCACAAAACCAGCATAATTAAAGAGCAGCAATTATTAACTTGTCAAGATGGCTGACAACCCCGTTCATACAGATAGTGTGCACCCTCTTGCCCAGTGACTGGGAGGGCCCACCCCTCCCCACACACGCCCCAAGCACTCTATTCTGGAATGTATTGAACCTCTTTGGGTCCCAATTTTATCATCTATGAAGATGAGGTAATGATGGCTGCCGGCTGGGTTCAGTGGCTCAGCCTGTAATCCTGCGCTTTGGGAGCCTGCAGGTTCAAGACCTGCCTGGACAACTTGGCGAGACCTCATCTCTACAATAAATCAAAAAAATTAGCCGGGCGTGGTAACGTGCGCCTGTAGTTCCAGCTACTTGGAAGGCTGAGGCGGAAGGATCGCTGGAGCCCAGCAGGCCGAGGCTGCGGTGTCCGAGAGCAGCCACTGCTCTCCAGTCTGGGCGACTGAGTGAGACTCCAACTCAAAAAAAAAAAAAAAAAAATGATGGCTGCCTTACGAAAATGAAATTTAATTAAAATAAATGATCATACTTGACCTAAAGTAGGTGCTTGACAAATGTTTTTGAGGTCTGTGACTTATGAATGATTGTCACAGTCTCATTAAAAATGTCTTCTTTATGTTGAGATAAGATGTGTTCTAATTCTGCCCTTGTTGGCTGTATACAATAAGTCTAATTCTTCTTCCTAAAAGCCCGCAAATACATGAAGGTGGCCCCTTATGCCCTCCCCACCAAATTTTCTCTTCTCCACCCAAATATCCCTCAAGTTCCTCCAACAAGAAAGGAATGTGCTGTCTCCAAAGCAGCTAGAAGCTATTGGGCTTTCGTGTGTCCCAAGACAAAGCTCAGCAGCCCCAATAACACACCTGTAGTCCTGAGGATGCCAAATCTGTGGGCTGTGGATAAAGATAGCCCCAGGATCACCTAAGGCCTTTTTATTTCATAAAATCAGAGAAACTTTCTCCATGTCCTCTCCCCACCCCCAACACAGATGGCAAACTCTGTTTTGTTTGAAGGAGGCTGTTTCAGGATGAATATGCTCTTCACAGTCGAAATCAGTCCCGAAACCTTTGAAGTGACATTTATTGTGGTCTTAGGAAAGGTTCAGTGGAGGTTTGAAGTGACAGCTGAGGGTGATAAATCAAATACGGCTCAGTTTTAATTTAAGGGCAAACTATCATCAAGTCAGCCTGGCTCAGCCATCAGCCAGTCCTGACAGCACCTGGTTTCTTTATGTAAATGGTAAACAGAATGTTGAATGGTGACAATTTCCTCCACTGCTGGGATAAGCCGTCAGCTTCTGTTCCTGCTCAAACTTGACATCTTAAGCTGCTGGTTAGAGAAGAATCGTGTTAACAAAAACATTTCAGGACTAATCATTATCATAAAGCCTTCCTTAGAAACAATGCTGTTTGTACAGCATGTCACACAGCGCACCTTGACTGCCTCCTCAAAGTGGAATGGTCTGGCTCGGGATCCTCTGGCACTGCCGGTCCACATAGTAGCTACAAGTGACCACTGCGCACTTGAGATCTGGTAAGTTTGAACTGACCCGTGCTAAAATAAAAGTGTATCACAAGACACAGGATTCCAATGATTTCATACAAAAAAATATGTAAACTATCTTGTTCATAATCATCTATGTTGATCTTACGTAGAAATGATAGTATTTTAGATATATTGGATTAATCTAAATACTTATTAAAAGTAATTTGACCTGTTTCTTTTCACTTTTTTTTTAATGTGACTGTTAAAACACATTAAATTACCCATGCGGCTCACATGTGTGGCTCCCATTACAATTTTAGGGAACAGCGCTAGACTGGAAGGCAAGGTGGGGAGCTGGAAATCCCACATTTCTCTGACTCTTCCTCTCAGTTTAGCCGTAGGAACAAAGGCACCTACCATCAGAAGGAATCACTAGCTGGGCCACTTCTTCATTGGTTAGAGTAGAACAGTGGTCCTCAACTGCAGGGAATGTAAGCGCCTGGACTGAATTGTGTCCCCCTATATCCCCCAATTCATATGTTGAAGCCCCAAATCCCACCCTGCATGTGACTGTTTTAAAGCTAAGTCTAAAAGACCTAGGAGGTGATTAGGTCAAAGGAGTCATAAGGGGTGAAGCCCTGATCCGATAGAACTGATGCCCTTATAAGAAGGGGAAGAGACACCAGAGCTCTCTCTCCCCAGCCTGTGAGGACATAGTGAGAAGGTGGCTGTCTACAAACCAGTAAGTAAGAAAGCCCTCACCAGGAACTGAGCCCTGCAGGAACCTTGATCTTGGACTTTCAGCCCCAAAAGTGTGAGAAAATTGATGTCTGTTGTTTAAGTCATCCAGTCTATGGTATTTTGTTACAGCAGCCTGAACAGACTAAGCCTGTAGGCATTGCCCAGTGAGTGTGTTAAACACGCAGGTTCCTGGGTCCTCTCCCTGAAAAATAGTGATTCTATCCATCTAGGATAGGCCAGGGAGTTTGCTTTTTTTTTTTTTTTTTTAGATAAGCATTTTAGTCATTCTGTATGCAGGTACCATACTTTGAGATGCCCTGGACTAAAACAAAAATCTTATTTAGACTTGTGTTGGCGCTGCTGCAGCCTAAGTTGGGGGCTGTGACTTAAGCCTCTAGTCCAACCACCCCGTCCAATGTAACAAAATTAGCTTGATCACGAGCGACCCCTTTTGGTGAAGCATTTTTGAGCATGCAACCCGCCAAGCAGCTAAACATGCCCCACGGGAAGTCATATACTCAGTGTTAGTAAAATTTATCTTTACAAACAAATGAATGCAGGAAAGAATGGACGCTGTTTTCCTTCTGGATCCCAGCGGATCGTCTTTAGCCGTGGAGATGGCTCACTCGCCAGCAAACGAAGCGGCTTCCTGTTTCCCAGCCTTTGCCTGACGCTCCCACCTGGAGCTGTAGGCTCAGAAAAAGCCCGTGGACGGCTCGGGATTCTGTGTCAGCCTTCTCTGAGCCGCCTCCTCCCACAAGGGGAGCTGTCTCTTCACAGGTCTCTGCACTAGTGATACCCCTGTTGACTTATCACACTGAACTGCAAATATTTGTCTAAGCTTTCAACACCTTAAGCACATGGACTGTGCTTTATTTATATCGTTTCTCACCCAGTCCCTGGCGCCTAGTGTGTATTCTTTGTGATGTTTGTAAGATGAGCACATCATTGAGTGAGAGTGCAGGTAACACACTTTAGGCCTGGCGTTGCCCTTCTGGCGGGGGCAGAATCGCCCTAGTGCACTGTGAGAAGTAATCCGCATTAAAGGGTGCAGTGCAAACAACCGTCCAGGACTTTCTGGGTTTCAGCTTGGGTTTGTAAACACACACATAATTCACACCCAAGCTGAGGATGAAACAGACCCAACTGCCCAAGCAACCAAAGACAGAGGACAGAGAAGGGGGATTACTTTTTCCTGATCTTTTACAATTGTTTTATTGTCTTAAGGTCAGGATCCCCCTGGTGAAGCCATAATGGATGGTTTGCAAGAGGTCTCAGTGTATCTTTGTGGGGCAGGACAAAGATGGATGGGGGTCAAGAGAGCTTTTAAGAGCTTTATGATTTGTTATCTGTATCTGGGTCTGCAATGCTGAAATGAAGGAATCACCTGCTTCCAGTTCCTGGAATTGTGTGGCTAAAAGTATCACCTTTTGGAAACAGACCTAGCCTGGGGTGCATCCTCCCTCTGCAAAGTCCAAACAGCCCACTACTTAGGGACTTGTCATCCCTGATCCTTCACATGCCCCGCTCTGCTCTGCCGAGCTGGAAGAATTCACCAACACCCACTCCTGTGTGCTGGGGCCCAGGCTGAAAAACAAGTGCTCTGTCGCCTTCCTGTTTACACAAAAGCTTTCCCTCTCAACAGGAGCTTGAAAGAAACGAAGTTATCTTCTTAGACCCACTTAAAAGGATTGACTCTGTAATGGGTAGAAAGTAAAGTACAAGTCTGTTTAGGAATCACTTTTCACAGTGACTAGCAAGTAACATTAGCAAGTAGGAAGGCTTCGATACCGTTCCCTCAAGAGTAGGGCTGCTGCCAGGCTCAGTGGCTCAGCCTGTAATCCCGCGCCTTGGGAGGCTGAGGTGAGTGAATTGCCTGAGTCTGCAGGTTCGAGACCCGCCTGGGCAACTTGGTGAGACCGCATCTCTACAATACATTAAAAACTTAGCCGGGCGTGGTAGTGCACGCCTGTAGTTTCAGCTACTTGGAAGGCTGAGGTGGAAGGATTGCCAGAGCCCAGCAGGTCGAG
>NW_007033360.1:44478-50618 GCF_000164805.1 Carlito syrichta | reverse complement strand
GCATGGAGGCCGGGGTGTGGCAGGTTTTATAGAAATTTAAAGCGACCTGTCGGTTACCTATTGATGGGCAGGTGAGGTATTTTGGGGATTGGCAGGGGCTTTCGCGGGCGCGGGAGCGGTGGGCTTTGTTGTGGAAGAAGAACCCGGAGAGCCTTGTCCAAGCCTCCATGTTAGTTTGTCCGGGCGCCTTCTTAGGTGGGAGCGCCATTTTAGGTGGGGGCCAAGCCTAGGCTTAACCTTTGGAGGGGGCGGGTTCCTCGTGGCTGGCTGGGGCCTTTCACTGCTAGTTTAGCAAACAAAAATACAGGATGGCAGCCACTTAAATCTGAATCTCAGACAGACAATGACTGCATTTTTGGGTATAAATATGTCCAAGAACTGTATGCATCCTTCATTTTGTATGGCAACCCTACCTCAGAGGGAAAAGTCTCTGTATAACCCTCTGGAAAGAAGTTCTTTTTGTGTCTTTTTGGAGATGCTTTCTCATCAGCATAGCAAGGCCTCGTCCCTACAAAAATCAAAAAATAAGCCGGATGTGGTGGGGCATGCCTGTAGTCCCTGCTACTCGGGAGGCTGAGGCAGAAGGATAGCCTGAGCCCAGGAGGTCAAGGCTGCAGTGGGCTACAATGGTGCCACCGCACTCCAGCCTGGGCAACAGAGTGAGATTCTGACTCAAAAAAAGAAAAGAAAAGTTCTTCCTTTCACTGCATTCCAAACACACACACAAGCATGCGTGTTCAGTTAGCTCCTTCAGAACTATCCCGTGCCAAGTTATTTGATAAAAATTCTTCAACAGAGAAAAAAAGAGGGTGATGCCTCTTCTGTGAAGGACGTGCTGGCATTTTGCTAAGACAAAAGCAGGCAGTAGATTAAAAAACCAAAACTAGCTGAACCTGGTCACAAATGTGAAAGGAGGCTTAATTAGTTTGTATGTGAACAGCACCGTAGAGCCCGAATAAAGGCTCTGTGCAAAGCATTCTTCATATTATTATTCCTCAGTGTGGAAGTGTGGCTTGTTTTCATTTCCTCTGTGTTAAAGCTGGTGAGACATGATGATAAAGTTCCAAGGCAACGTTAAATGACTGGTGCCTCCTATTAGGAAGCAGAATTTTTCTTTCAGGGTTATGTTCCGCCATTCTTCTTATTCATTACTGATGCAACATCAAGCTGCGAACTTCTGCAAGGCTGGAAATAATTCATGCAACCAATCTTCTTTAACAAACTAATCATCTCTCCCCTTTAGGAAGTACAAGATATGGAACACTGGTGATGATTATGAAAAATAACAGTGTTTATAAGAACCCACTGGGCTCAGTGCTATCTCCAGTACAGTTAAGGAAACTTGAACTGTGTTTAATGATCTTTCTAGCTAACATTCTCATTGAGACGGGCAGGGTCTGCGCCATAATCATTTTCAGACAGACAGACATTCTCAAACATTTTATTCTCAGAAACCCTTTATGCTCTTGAAAGGTTATTAAGGACCTGAAAGAGCTTTTGTGTAAATGTTTTATAAGTATTGGTTTTTGCCATTAGAAATTAAAACTGAAAAGAATTTTAAATATGTGTTTGTTAATCTTGTAAAAAATAAAACTATGACATCAGCATTTTCATAAAACACAGTATTTTTCAAAATAAAAACATTAGTAAGAAGATTTTTTACGTTTTTACAAATCTCTTTAATGCCTAGTTTCATCAAAGATGGCTAGACCCTCATGTCTGCCTCCATATCCAACCTGTTCTGAGATCACATGTCACAAGACTCTGGAAAACCCCACTGTATATTTATGAGAGAAATGAGTGACAGAATGCGAGCAAGAGTCAGGTTCACGCCTATAATCCCAGCACTGTGGGAGGAGAGGCAGGAGGATTGCTTGAGGCCAGGAGTTCAAGACCAACCTGGGCAACATAATGAGTCCTTGTCTCTAAAACAAGAGAGATAGAAAGAATGTGAGTGAGACCGGTGAATACCATCTTTGTAGTATTGCTATTAAGATAGTTTTCATCTCACAAGCCCACTGAGAATGCCTCAGGGACTCCTGGAGTCCCCCCAGCACATTTTGGAAACTTCTGATTTTGGATAAGACTGACTCCCATCAAAGGAGAACTAAGTTGAGTTTATTATCTAGAGAAGAAAGCACTAGGTAAAAGTTCCTCTTTAGATATGAAGCTAAACAGAAGCAGAAGACAGTACCTGCTCTAAGGAGATGACCATTTATTTTGTGGTAAGGTATTGGGGTATGTTGTTTCTTCCAGGCTTTTCTGACTGGGCTTCCTCTGCAGAAACTCCCTGTATGGTAAGGTACTCTTCCTGTTCCTTTGCATGTGTATTTGGCCATCAGACTCACTATGACCAATGACATGTGAGCGGAAGTGACATGTGCTACTTCTGTGCAGAAGCTTCAAAAGTCATTCCATGGTTCCTGCTTCCTTCCCCCTCCCTGAGACCCACAGTGTCTCAGAAAGAATCTGCTTCCTCAGCCTGGGCCCCAGAACAAAGGAAACATGGAGTAGTGTGAGAGTTACTCCATGAAGTACATATAACAAAGGAGCAGTAACTCACTAAGGTTTTTGGAGTTGTCACTGCAGCATAACCAAGCTTTATTGACTGATACAGATAAGATAAATACAAAGAAACTTAAACATTAAAGGAAATACTGCAATAATTTTTCCCACATGTTAAAGCAAGGAGTGGTCTGTGTCAGTGGCCTCAATTATTTCAGCCAGCAAGTATTTAATTAAATGTAATAAGCCTTATGGAGTCAGGTCTTATGCTAGATAGGGAATATCAGGGATGAGTAAGACATCGTCTCAGGATAGAAAGAGGTGGTAGGAAGCACAGGCTTTAGCAAAGGAGCATAGATCATTCCACCAAAAGAACAGTTGCACCCATGTGTTTATTGCAGCACCATTCACAAGAGCCAAACTATGGAACCAACCCAGATGCCCATCTAAGGTGGACTGCTTCAAGAAAAGGTAGTACATAGACACTATGGACTACCACGCAGCCAACATAAAGAAGACAGTTATGGCATTTGCAAAAACATGGATGCAGCTGGCCATCAATCTAAGTGAACTGTCATAGAAACAAAGAACTGAATACTGCATGTTCTCACTGCTAAGTGGGCACTAAACACTAGGCACACCCGGTAGAAGATGGGAACAACAGGCACTGCACACTGTTAAAGGTGGTAGAAGGACTAAGGAACACAAACCACCCCTTGGGTACCATGCTCAGCACTGAGGGGAAAGGAGCACAGGCTCTTCAGAGCCCAAACCTCACCTCCAGACCACATACCTATATAACAAGTCCTCACGTGTACCCCACGATTCTAAAATTAAAGAAAAAACAAAATAAAACAAACAAACCATTAAACCGAGATTGGAAGCCCAGTTCTGCTACTCTAACTGTGACCTGGGGAAAGTTTTTCTGAGCCTTATCACTCTCATCTGTAAAATGGGGATGGTAATACCTCCTTTAGACAACTGTGAGAATCAAATGAGAGTTGTGTATGCTGTATAGCAGACAGCCATGCACACAGTGGTGAGCATAAGCAAGAAAGGCTACTTTCCCTCCTTCTTCCTCTTCCTGTCTCCATCCACTGGGTTTTTGCTTTTCTAGAGTTTTGTCTTACCGAAGATTAAAAAATATATACACACACATATACCTACACACACACTTATTTTGTGTCTCGCCCAACTGATACTTATTAAATACTATTCTTCTCCCTGTTTGTCAAAAGGGGAAAGAGTGAAAGGTTGAATCACTTCCCAAAGTCATGTTAGCATGTACGTATCCACCTCATACTCTTTAATGGTTGATAGTATTCAACGGTATTGATACTTTACAGTTCACTTAACAATTCCCTTTTTGTTGGATATTTTCTTTTTCTTTTTCTTTTTTTTTTGAGTCTGAGTCTCACTCTGTCACCCAGGTTGGCATGCAGTGACACGCTCACTGCCACCACCACCTCAACCTTCTAGGCTCAGATGATACTTCCACCTCAGCCTTCCAAGTAGCTGGAACTGTAGGCCTGTGCCATCAGGCCCGACTAATTTTTCTTGATTTATTGTAGAGATGAGGTCTTGCCAAGTTGCCCAGGCTGGTCTTGAACCCATGGGCTCAAGCAATCCTCTCACCTCGGCCTCCTAAAGTGCTGGCATCATAGGTGTGAGCCACCACGCCCAGCCCTGGTGGACATTTTCAAGTTGTATTTATGTTTTTACCATCACAGACAAGAAACTTCCTCACCCAAACATCTTTGTGTACATGTGTAACTACATCTGCAGGATAAATTTTTAAAATTGCATTTCTAGAGCAAAGAGGACAGCAATTTCTGATACTGTGAAATTCGCCTTCCAGAAGGTTCTTGCTGTCTTATGCTCCTGTCCTTGGAGTATGAATATGCCTTTTCCCCAGAAAGCCTTCTGCCCCTGCCCCTTAACCTTTAACAGCCGTGCCTTTGGGCCAGTGATGTTTTGCAAATAGTCTCCCTGGGCACTGCCTGGGGAGGTGCTCTGTGAAGAGCACCCTGCTTCTTGGTTGCTGAGAAGTTAATCTCTTCTTTCTCTGTTTTCACATAGTACATTCAGGGAGTCTGGCTGGACGTGGGCTTTGTTCTGCTCTAAACTACACAAGAATAATTCATCTATCTGAAAGGTAACTTGTATATTGACCGAGAAACATTGCCGGAGTGTAGCTTTTTCATTGATTATTTGATAATGGGTCATTTCATTTTTATCTACTCTGACTTCACTGTCTAACCCAGGTAACCCTGAGCACATAATTCATCTCCGTGAAAGCATTTTTCTGCCAATTCACATTAGCTCAAAAAGTGGCCCTGCAGACCTCCAAGCCATTCAGAACCATACATCCCAGAGGTAGCTCTTCCAACCTGCTTTATTCTTGTTTAATATTTGGGCAAGAAACTAAAGGAGCATCTAGTTTGAAGCAAATTGCATCTCCTATTTTCTTGGTACGAGGCAAGTCTAAAACATCTTTCAATGAAGTGAGCCCACACCGACAAGAGCCCTTGTAATCTCTCATTGTGTATTCTTAGCCAATTTACAACTACATTCATTGAATTAATAACAATCAGCTGGGACTCGCAAAGGCCTAATACCCAGGGCTCCATTCTAGGACTGCTGGCCTGACATTTAAATATTTATCCATGATAATTGGATGACAGGTAGGGATGGGATGCGTCAGAAATAAATTCAATCTACTTGTGTTGGCACAAACCACATCCTAGCCAAAAATCTGCCCTCTCCCCCAGGCCACACAGATGTGGTACCAAGAGAAATGGGGTTAGAAAGACCTTTGAAAATATGTGAAAACTAAGAAATTGGGTCTTAGGGTTATTCGTTTGGTTAAAGGACAACTCCTTAAATACCATTTTTGTTGTTGATTTGTGTGTGTGTGTGTGTTTGCTTGTTTTACCAAACTCTCAACAAAAAGATGAGAATCTGGAATTCAACACTTTGTTTTCCTGGATTCTGGGTTTTCCCTGTTTCAAAAACTGTTTGAAGTACACCAAGTACTTAATCTGTATGCAGGCCATGAAGATTTGGGGGTTCGAGATCTGGCAGGCCATGCTGCAGTAACAGAGAACCCCCCAAGTCTTAATGATTGAAACCACCAAGGTTTATTTCAGGTCCATCTCAGCCAGCAGGACACAGTGGCTCATCACAGCCCCTCAAGGACGCAGGCTGATGGAGCCGCCAATTGCCCCTTCAGAGGGAAAAGGAAACCTCTGGAGAATTTTGCATCAGCAGTGAAATGTTCTGGCCTGAGAGTAAACAGCACTAATGACAACCACAGAGGGCAAACCTAAAACAAGTCTCACTTCCGATCCCTTCTCCACTTCTCATTAACCATGTGAACTTGAACTTGTCATTACAACTCTTGGAGGCTCGGATCCCTTATCTGAAGAAGGAGAATAATATAATTTACTTATCAAATTCCTTTGAAGAATAAATGAGATTAATAAGTATTTAGGTCGGGCTCGGTGGCTCAGCCTGTAATCCCACGCCTTTGGGAGGCTGAGGTGAGTGGATTGCCTGAGCCCGCGGGTTCGAGACCTGCCTGGGCAGCGAGACCTCATCCCCACAATCAATCAAAAAATCAGCTGGGCGTGATA
>NW_007033360.1:32088-44458 GCF_000164805.1 Carlito syrichta | reverse complement strand
GTAGCACAAGCCTGTAATTCCAGCTACTGGGAAGGCTGAGGTGGAAGGATCGCCAGAACCCAGCAGGTCGAGACTGCGGTGGCCGGGAGCGGCCACTGCACTCAGTCTGGGTGACAGAGTGAGACTCCAACTCAAAAAAAAAAAAAAATTAACCGGATGTGGTAGCGCACACCTGTAGTTCCAGCTACTTGGAAAGCTGAGGTGGAAGGATCACCTGAGCCCAGCAAGTCAAGGCTGCAGTGGCTGAGAGTATGCCACTGCACTCCAGTCTGGGCGACAGAGTGAGACTCCATCTCAAAAAAAAAAAAATGTATTTAGAACCTAGCACACATTAGGGGCTCCATAACTGAAAAGATTGTGCTCTGTACCCTGTTAAAATAAGAAGTCCTTAAAGCCTGGTGGGCCACAAGGACATGTGCTTTCGTTCACTTGCATCACATATACAGAAAATTCTTAAAAATATATACTAAACCACAATGCCTACATGTCTCGAGCCTCTCATGGCTACGCACTGCGGTTTCCAACCATCCAATTTTGTACATGTGGAAAAGTGACCTGAAACTGACTGAAGAATTGACCCAAAGTTGTTTCATAGTCAAGAATGTGTAACAATACCCAGCCCTGTGTCTCCTGACTTCCATTACGACTCTCCATCACAATACTGTACCTTTCCTTCGTGCATGGAAGAGGGGAAGAATAACAATATTCTATGCCCTAGGATAGCGTCTTCAGCAGCAAGCTTTTAGACAAGAATCACGTGAATCAAAAGATAACTATCACTATTCAGATGCAATGATCACTTTTCACAACTATATCTTGCATGATAACTAAGGAAAATTCAAGATCCAAAAATGACTAGTTATGATCCTCATAGTGGTTCCCATTTGCTGAGAATTTACCCTGTGGCCCATCCTATTTTGAGGATTAGCTCAGTTAATCCTCCCACTAACCTTTTGGATAATGTTATCATCCCATTTTGCACCAGGAGGTGAAGTGTCTTGCCTAAGGCCTCCTCTGCAATTAGCAGCAGAGTTAGGATTTCAGCTCAGGCTGTTTTATGTTAGGGCTCATGTCCTTAGACTCCTCACTATGGTTCTAATATCTAGTTATTATTTTGAAATCTCACCATCAAAAGGGAATGGTGGCTGAAGCAGTTGCCCCATGGGTTGAAGGATAGTGCTAAGGACTGTAGGTTCAATCCGACATATGGCTTTATTCCTGTCCATGGTTAATGCTCAGCATCTCCCTGGCATCAGGAGATTAGCCAGCAGGACAGTTCTTGAGCATTTAAGGAAAGAGCAAGAGAACATTGTCAGGTTGTGACACAGAGAATGTGATCAGTTGATATTTACTGAGTAAGTGAATCGCAAATTTATCACTAATTGAAGACAATTAAACCGTAGGAGTCAACAACAAACCTGTCATCCATGAAGTTCATTATTCCAACTTTGTCAGCCCTTGAGCACGAGATAGGCGTGCCAGATTCTGCATATTGACCTTCATTGTACCACTGTCTTGTTATAAACCAAGAAGTTTATACTCCCAAGAAGGCTTCCTCATGCCTTTGCGTTTTTCTGAGTTGGGTCATGGTGGCCGGCAGTACCACTATCCACATATCTCTGTGGTCACGTAGGACCTCAGTTGCTACTTCCCACTAGGCACAAGCTAACGCTGTCGGATGACTTTGTACAGGAGCCGTAGCTCACCTGGATCACTGATACACAGAAATGCTTTGTCAAAGCAACGGTATATAGTAATTTTTACAAAACAGTGTTTTAAGGAAGCATCATAGGGTAGAGGTGAGAGAGAATGCCTGTTTCCATCCAGGGAAAGAGGAGACCCATGGTAGGCTCCATCAGGCCTGAGAGGCACTACTGCAGTGTTACAGGACCAATAAACTAGAAAGAACATTTAATACCTATTATCTTAACACTCATCTTAAGGAAATTGCAAAATTCTATATCTATGAATTTTCAGGTAGGACCATGGGCTTGCACGAACCCAAGATGTCACAGCTAATGCTCTGTCAAACAAAACAAATCTCTCTCCAGATGAAGACAACAACATTTAATGTAATCCTCTGTGTGCTTTAAAAGGAATAACCAATTAGCATTTATTCAGCCATGAACTAACAGCACATACTGCGTTCTCCTTCCTGATTTCTCAGAACTATTTGGAATTTAATGAGATGTGATTTATTAGACTAAGCCCGCTTTTTTCTTGCACGTGACCAAACAGACTTGCAACTACCAATTTCTGTGACCACAGAGAATGATCGCTATTGCCAAGTGGAGGCTGCAGAGGTTACATCAACTGGCCAGAGGAGCGGGTTAGCACTACATACAGGGCCTTCAGACAACACACTTTCACCTGCCGCCCCTGTCTCCTTGGCTGTGCTTGTGGAGGAAGATTCAGCCCTGGAACAGTTGCTGGACTGTTCCTGGCATCCACCAGCAATGGGGATCAGGCACATATGGGCATGGAGAACTCAGGGGAAATGTGGAGGTTAATGCAACGCATCAGCCCCCAAACGTTATATAACAGTCACCCAAGTTATCCATTAGTTATCAACGACCCTCAAGGCAACTGGAATAGAACAGCTTCACTGTACACACAGAGGGCTGAGGCAACCCAAAAGGAAGACTTTTGGCTTTTTGACTGTCAAGGAGCCTTGATTCAGAAATGATGGGAGACGGGTTCTTGCTTGGTCCCCAAGCAGACTTGTGGCTCCCAAGAAGTCTTCTTCAAGCTTTTGTGTTTTTCAGCTGGGGCATGATGGCCGTGATGGCAATGGTGGCCGGCACTGCCACCGTCCACATATCTATGTGGCCACGTAGAACCTCAGTTGTTACTTCCCTAGGCACGAGCTAACGCTGTCAGATGGCTTAGTACAGAGGCCACAGCTCACCTGTATCATCAATACACAAAAATGCTCTCATAAAAGCAACAACATATATGTAGTCTTTAACAACATCATGGTCTTGTTAATAAATACCAAAATACATCAACATACACCCTCTCTAGCACAGTTTTTCACTGTCTTCAGGGCGTCAGGGTTCATGGAGAGGCCAGTGGACTGCTGCCAAGGGAGAAAGAGGGAAAGAGAAGGTCAAGAGGCTGGAGCACCCTCTTACCTCCACAACCAGGGCTTCTGCATAATCTCATACATCGGGGCTATGGTTTTTCACTTGAGGCAGGGTGTGATTCTTTCAAAAAGTTTGAAAATCATGGTACTAGGAGGGGTCCAGATGATCCGAAAACTGATATTTGGCCAGACATGGTGGCTCATGCCTGTAATCCCAGAACTTTGGAAAGCTGAGGTGGGAGGATTGCTTGAGCCCAGGAGTTCAAGACCAGCCTGGACAATATAGAGAGACCACATCTCTACAAAAAAAAATTTTTTAATTGGCTGAGTGTGGGGGTACATACCTGTGGTCTCAGTTACTTGGGAGGCTGAGGGAGGAGGATCACCTATGCCCAGGAGATTGTGCACAGCCTGGGTGATAGAGTGAGACAGAGAAGTTAAGGAAGAAAGAAAAGAAAGAAAAAGAAAAGCACTTGGAACGTTGAGGCGGAAGGATCACCGGAGCCCAGCAGGTCGAGGCTGCAGTGGCCAGGAGTGTGCCACTGCACTCTAGTCTGGGCAACAGAGCAAAACTCCAACTCAAAAAAAAAAAAAAAAAAAAAAAAAGAAAAGAAAGCTGAAATTAGTATGTAATGGGCCTCAGCAAAGAGAAGTGGCTATGTGTGTAGAAAGTCCTGGATTTCCAGCGTAAGGTATTTTCCTTTCTCGACACTGAACACCATTACCCTCAGCACTCCAGGAAAAACCAGCAACCGTGGGTGCCTCAACAGCCTGACAGGGCCCTTATTCTATTAACCTAAAAAAAAGAAAGAACGAAAAAGCCACATAGGGGCAGAAAAAAAGGATGAGCAAACAAGAAGCAGGAAAGTAGCGGAAGCATGCCACCATGGAAACGCTACCATGTCACCGTCCTTCACGGGGACTGACTCCGCCTTGTTCACAGCAATGGTCTGGCCCAGCCACTAAAAGACTCGCCCAGACCCCAAGGAAGTCGGGAAGCAAAAACAAGCTGGTGGAGGCTGTGTCTGCATTTGGACACGACGTGGTAGCCTGTCAACTCACAGACCTGCTGAGTCTACCCAGAAAAGTCAGTAGTCAGTTCTGGACAGAGCTCCCATCAAAACAGCACACGGACATCCTGGCACCAAAGACATGACCAAGAAAACACTGCGAGCATATATTTGCTCACAGGTCTGGGATCCCTAAAGAAGCCTTCAGCAAAAAGCCTTTGGCTCTTTATGCATCCGTCTGTTTTCATCCCAATTGCCCCTGCGGCATACATAGCCTCTTGGACATATGAAAGGAAATGGGTCTGTGCTGTTCCAATGCTCATCCAGTAAACAGCAAACGGGTACCCGAGGCAGAGAAGCCAGAAGCTCATTTCACAAGAATCCAGACTTCGGGATCTAAAGAGGTCATGCTGATCCTAGAAGCTCCTGTGTGGCGATCCTTCTGTCCATGAAGTCTCCAGATCTATTCTGTCTCTTGGGGACCAGACGAGTATAAATGTCTCACAAGCCAGGAAGGGAAAAAAAGCTGGAGGTGAAGGTGGACACGGAAGGAGACCCAGCCTTGGGTGATGGATCTCCCAACTCTCGATCTGCTTCTGGCTCCTGAACCAGAGCAGCCCTCCCATGCAGAAACGAATGCCTGATCTTTGGACCTCCTGGGGCCGCTTCCTGCCTCACCTTTCCCCAAATTCTCTGCCTTTCCCACAGATGTGTTCCTTTCAGAGTGGAGTCTAGGCACCCACTGCTTCTGAAACATTAACCCCAAACACAATATGCCTCAGAGGGAGCCTCTTTGAAGACCCCTGGGAGCGTCAGTTTAAGTGACTTTTTTTTTTTTTGAGAAGTCTCTGTTGCCCCGACTGGAGTGCAGAGGCACGCTCCCGGCCACCTCAGCCTTGACCTGCTGGGCTCTGGCGATTCTTCCACCTCAGCCTTCCAAGTAACTGGAACTACAGGCGCGCACTACCACACCCGGCTACTTTTCTGATTTATTGTAGAGATGAGGTCTCGCAAAGTTGCCCAGGCGGGTCTCGAACCCGTGGGCTCAGGCAATCCACTCACCTCAGCCTCCCAAAGCACGGGATTACAGGCTGAGCCACTGAGCCCGGCCTAAGTGACTTTTCTTCCAAGCAGTGACTCCAAAACAAAGGCCAATCTCAGTGTAAGGAGCATAGCTCCCACAATGCACCTCTGTCCCTCCCCATCGTCGACCTGAAGCTCTTAGGGTGGAAAAGGACAGAGATGTGTGGTTTGAGCACGGAGCAGTGTGGATTCTGCTGGGTCACTTTTTCTGAGCCTCAGAGATCCATTTCTGTCTCACCTCCAATCTGGCACAGCCTAAGGGACTCTGAAGTCATGAACTAACCCTTTCTCTCCCCAAGTGAAGCCTCTTCTTTTGTAGTGATATCACTGAGGCTTGCAATGGAGGTCCAGCAGCTTTGTGCTGGTATTTTCTCTGTGATGGCTACAGAAAGGCTTAGGGGCATCTTATAAACTCATGTGAACTCTTAGGTTATATCTCTGTTGTGTGAGAGCCAACAGACAGGGGTCTGAAGAGTGAGGCTTCCGTGACCTCACGGCTTCTCCTGGTATGACTTCTCTGTAGCCGGGGTCAGCGTTTGACCAACTGACTAGCTAGAGGGAGGGGTGATGTCTAAGGAACCCAGGACGTCTCACTCGGCATTCTCCTAAACCAGCAAGAAAAGAAGTTCTGGTTCTTGTTTTTCTGTTTGTCAACAGGACACATAGCTGTCTATGTCTCAGCTGCAGAGTGTCCCTCAGGGATTTGGCAGTGACATCAGAGCCAGGTAATCCACCCCGCGTGACCAGAATGGAAAGTTGCAACCTTCCAGGACTACCGATTCGCAACAGAGATTTGCAGCCCTCCTTGACTGAGCTCCGCTTGGCGTATTAGGAAGGAAGACGCCAGGCTCAGTCTGAGGAATTTGGGTCACTTCAGTCGGGCACTAGGTGGAGGCCAGGGGGCAAACAGACCTGTGTACAGACAGGAAAGAAGAGATGGGGCTGTCGAGGCAGGCCAGTTAAGTCCCCAGAAAACCAACAACGGTGGCCAGCATCATATCTTCTGGTTCTGAATGCCCCATCCCAGTCAAGCTTGCCCCGGAGAAACTGGCAATCTGGCCCCAAGCAAAGCACATCCTTCTCATATCAGAGCCACGGGGCCCTGCTTCCTGGGCTGTCTGGCCCAGGAACAAAGTCGCCTTCCCTTTAAGCAGGAAGGGAGCAGGCAGTGACCTGAAGGAAAAGTTCAGAAGAAACCACTTAGCACTCCAAACTCATGTTAGATTACTCCCAGCCTGGACTGCTTGAAAGCATAACTGGAGGCAAGGATTAAGGGCTGATACTTGGGCGGGTGCGGTTACTCATACCTGTCATCCAGCACTTTGGGAGGCCGAGATGAGAGGATTGCCTGAGCCCAGGGGTTCAAGACCAGTCTGGGCAAGTTGGCAAGACTTTGTCTCTACAATAAAAAATTTTAAAAATTAGCTGGGCTTGGTGGCAGGTGCCTATAGTTCCAGCTACTTAGAAGGCTGAGGTCAGCGGTGGCTGTGAGTGTGTCACTGCACTCCAACCTGGGTGACAGAGTGAGACTCTGACTCAAAAAAAAAAGAGGGGAGAAGGACTGATGCTTTAGGAAGTACAGTGCCAGGGCTGTGTAAACAAGGAAGAAGGGAAGCAAATCAAAGAAGGACAGGGAGTCAGGAAGGCTCCATGTCACATGCTGTCCACTGCTTCTCAGCAAGTCTCAGAGTTGCAGCTGTTTCCCATTGGTTGTGTCTTCTTCTTCTTTTTTTTTTTTTTTTTTTTTTGAGTTGGAGTCTTACTTCATTGCCCAGGCTGGAGTGCAGTGGCATACTCACAGCCACCCCAGCGTCGACCTGCTGGGCTCTGGTGATCCTTCTGCCTCAGCCTTCCAAGTAACCAGAACCACAGGCACATGCTACCACACCCGGCTAATTTTTGATTTATTGTAGACATGAGGTCTCGCCAAGTTGCCAGGGCTGGTCTCGAACGCATGGGCTCAGGCAATCCACGCATCTGGGCCTCCCAAAGTGCTGAGATTACAGGCTGAGCCACCAGGCCCGGCCTGGTTGCGTCTTCTTAGGCACCCCGGACCTCTCTGGTCAAGCTATAGAAAGAAAATGTGTATCTCAGGATGGCCCTTCAACAAGCAGCATGGAGCGGGAATGCAGCATTCATCTTCACTCTCTCTGGCAGACTGCGACCTACTAGCTGCACCGATCAGCCCATTGCCCCTGGGGGAACCAGACCCATACCTTGTGGCATGATGCCCACTCATGTCCAGAAGTGCTAGAGGGAGGTGGGGAGACTCGACTTCAGACACACACCAGAGCCTTGTCAGAGTCTGTGTCACCGCTGCCGCCAACTGAGCTGGAGCGAACCCTGAGTCTTAGAGGCAGGTGAAGCCACGAGAACAAGGTGTCTGAGGTGTGCTGCATCAAACAACATGACATTCAGTTAAAGGAAACCGCTTCGCCTCACACCTAGCCTTCAACATGGCTGTCTTCACTTCTGAACCCCTCGTGGAGGAGGCAAACATAAGGTTAGGAGGAGGCTGGGAAGCCTGGTGAGAAGAAGGGGCCCCCTGCCCCTCTGCCTTTCCCACCGACCTTCTGGAATGGGAGAAACTCTCAGTGGTTCGTGGCACCTGCTCCCCGAGACAAGCTTTCCACTCTCCATCTTTACCAGGTAAAGTTGAAGTGAAGGCTAGAGGCCAAGCGCAGCAGTCACATCTGCAGTCCCGGCACATTTGGAGGCTGAGGCAAGAGGCTCACTTGAGGCCAGAAGCTCCAGACCAGTCTAAGCAACATAGTGAGATCTTGTCTCTAGGGAAGATTTTAAAAAATGAGCCAGGCACAGTGGCATGTGCCTGTAGTCCCAGCTTCTCAGGTGGCTGAGATGGGAGAACCACTTGAGCTAACCTTGAGTTCAAGGTTGCAGTGAGCTATGACCACGCCACTGCACTCCGGCCTGGGTGACAGAGTGAGAGTCCATCCGTAAAAAAAAAAAAAAAATAAATAAATAAATAAATAAAACTTTTTTTTTAAATTTTTTTTCAGGATTGACCACTGGGGGACTTTGTCCTAGATTTCAGTGTGATATTGAAGCCAAAAGAGTGCGGCCTCGGGGTGAGAGTTTCAGGTTGGGCTCTGGAGTCAGAGGAATGTGCAACTGGGTCCGCCCCTTCCCAGTTATGTAACCTCTCATTTTACATGTTTTCTCACATGTAAAATGGGCATAAACTAGGATCTCATTACAGAGCTCCTGTGAGGATGAAATGAGATCATCTCCCGAAAGGGCCTCAACAGTGCCTGGTCCCCAGAAAGCACCAGGCACTCAACCTCGCCCTGCCCTTTTAGTGAGCACAAGGACCTTTGCGTATTCTCTCTGCACTAAGATGGTGTGTTGGGATTCCCCAAGGCTGCCCTGAGAGGCCTCCTGGCTGTCACCCAGTGATTTCTCCACCTTTGTGCAGACTTCTGCACCTCTTTGACACCAGGCTGCCCACAGGGAGCTCTAAGAAGCATGTGGGTTCCCAGAACTACACCATGAACAAAAAACGCAGGTTCCTGAGCTTGGGGATCACCCAGACATATTGGGGTGTCTATCAACATCCCTCCAACCTGGGGCTTGGTTCTGGTAGTGTGACTTTTCTCTAAAGTACTCCTGATCTCAAATTCTCCTAACTCAAATCAGCAAAACCAAGGAAACTTCTCCAAAGCCAAGAAAAAGGTTTGCATTTGGCAGGAAAGACTGTCCTTACATAATTATTCATTCTTTCTAATTCCATTGTTTATGAAATCAGTCTTATGAAGCTTCAGGTGTTTTTATTCATGGAATTCAAATAATAATAATGCAGAAATAGTAACGCATGTCCCCTCTTGGCAAGGAAAGGCTGTCTTCACTGCCTGTGTTGTAGCCCAAGGAGATGCACACTCACACAGCAGACATATGGAGCCTTCCTTCTGCCCTGGATGGAGCACTAGAAGGAACAGAGGAGGGAAACTTTGTGCTTTCCAAATAAGTAAACTTTCAGAACCCAAATGAATAGAAGTTTAACCCAAACCAGTGCCACATACACACCTGCCCACATAAACAGAAGTGGCTCCAGGCGTGGAAGGTTATACTCTCCCACGACGGTCCCAAAGGTAAACACCAGCTAATAATGGTGGCCTCCAAACTGCCATTTCTTGATTACTTTCCCTAATTTCTTTGTGAAATCCTTCTAATAGAAAAATAAAGGAAAGAAAATTAAGAAGGAAGGTCAGAAAAGGAATAAGGAGCACAGAAATATTTGCCAGCCCATGAGATATGGAGATCTTTAGAACAACACAAGGATTGGTTTTTGTTTTTGTTTTTGTTTTTGAGACACACATGCACCAATAATGAATGACATTTTATTTCATTTTAAGTTTTACTTTATTAACTACATTATAATTTTTATTTTTTTATGTTTTATTTTTCTTTTGAGTTGGAGTCTCACTCTGTCACCCAGACTGGAGGGCAGTGGCACACTCTCGGCCACTGCAGCCTCACCCTGCTGGGCTCTGGCGATCCTTCCACCTCAGCCTTCCAAGTAGCTGGAACTACAGAAGTGCACTACCACGCCCAGCTAATTTTTGATTTATCGTAGAGATGGGGTCTCGCCAAGTTGCCTGGGTGGGTCTCAAATGCGCGGGCTCTAGCAATTCACTTGCCTCAGCCTCCCAAAGTGCTGGGATTACAGACTGAGCCACCGAGCCCAGCCACATTATAATTGTTAACATTGGTGTAATAGGCCGGGCTCGGTGGCTCAGCCTGTAATCCCGCGCTTTGGGAGGCCGAGGTGAGTGGATTGCCTGAGCCCACGGGTTCGAGACCCGCCTGGGCAACTTGGCAAGACCTCATCTCTATGATAAATCAAAAATTAGCCGGGCATGGTAGCGCACACCTGTAGTTCCAGCTACTTGGAAGGCTGAGGCAGAAGGATCGCCGGAGCCCAGCAGGTTGAGGCTGCGGTGACCGGGAGTGGCCACTGCACTCCAGTCTGGGTGACAGAGTGAGATTCCAATTCAAAAAAAAAAAAAATTGGTGTAATGTTATTAGTCCACATTCAGATTTCCTTATTTGTCCTCGTAATATTCCTCAGAGTACAACTGCCCCCAATACTCTGGATCCATTCAGGGATCACACACTGCACTTAGTTGAATGTCTTGTTAGTTTCTTCTAATCTGGAATAGTTCCCAGACTTTTTGTCTTTTATGACACTGACTTTTTGAAGAATCCAGGTCAGTTGTTTGCAGAATGTGCCTCAATTTGGATTTATTTAGTTGTCTCTTCTTGGTTAGATTCTGATTCAACATTGTTTGGCAGGAATATTCTACGTGGCGGGTATTGTGTCCTCGTGCATCACACCAAAGGCCATGATGTTGATTTGTCTGTTATTGATGTTAAGTTTGATCAGTTAGAGCAGGATTTGCCAAATTTCTCTTTCATAAAAGTGCCCTTTACCCTTCGTAATTAATAAGTAATCAACAGGATGATACACTGAGACTGTGAATATCCTCTTCTCCAATAACATTTCACCCAATGGTTTTAGCATCTATTAATAATTCTCTCCTGAATTAATTATTACTATGGTGCTTGAAAACACTGCTTTTGTAATCCATCATTCCTCTGCATTTATTAATTGGCACTGTTCTACAAGAAAGGCTTTCCCTTCTCCGTCCCCATTTATTTATTTATTTATTTGTTGGGTCGAAGTCTCACTCTGTCACCCAGACTGGAGTGCAGGGACACGCTCATGGCCACTGCTGGACTTAGGCGGTCCTTCCACCTCAGCCTTCCAAGTAGCTAGAACCACAGGCGCACACCACCATGCCCTAATTTTTTGATTTATTGTAGGTACACGGTCTCATCAAGTGCCCAGGCTGGTCTCAAACCCCTGGAATCAGGCCATCCTCTCACCTCTGCCTCCCAAAGTGCTGGGATGACAGGTGTGAGGGCCTACACCCGGCTCTCCTTCCTCGTTTTATTTAGTATAAATGTAGACTTGTAGGTTATTTTTTTAATGCAATGAGTTTTATGCATAACTGCTATTACCAATTCTGATTCTCTCAAATTCATCCAGGCAAGCTCCTTTAAATAAGCCCTGTGTTGTTTTGGCACTCTGTCAGTTTTTGGGTTTTTTTGTTTGTTTGTTTTTGTGTTTTTTGAGTTGGAGTCTCACTCTGTCTCCCAAACTGGAGCGTAGTGGCCGCTCCCGGCCACCGCAGCCTCGACCTGCTGGGCTCCGGCGATCCTTCCGCCTCAGCCTTCCAAGTAGCCGGAATTACAGGCATGCGCTACCACGCCCGGCTGATTTTTTGATTTATTGTAGAGATGAGGTCTCCCCAAGTTGCCCAGGCGGGTCTCGAACCCATGGGCTCAGGCAGTCCACTCACCTCAGCCTCCCAAAATGTAGGATTACAGGCTGAGCCACTGAGCCCGACTTGTTTGTTTGTTTTTAAGTCAGGGTTTCACTCTATCGTCCACGCTGGAGTGCAGTGGCACAATCATGGCTCCCTTCAGTCTCAGCCTCCTGAGATCAGGTGATCCTCCAGTCTCAGTCTCCCCAGTAATTAGGATTCCAGGCGTGCACCACCATGCTTGGCTAATTTTGTTATTTTTTGTAGAAACGAGGTCTCACTCTATTGCCCAGGCTGGTCTTGATCTCCTGAGGTCAAGCAGCTCTCACCTCAGCCTCCCTAAGTGCTGGGATTATAGGCATGAGCCACAACGCCCAACTGTGCTCTGTCAGTTTTTAACACATTATGGTGGTTTAAAATGAAAGAAAGAAATCAAGGCCATGCCAAAGAAGGAAAAAGAACCATGAAGGACGGGACAGGAAGGACACGTGTGGTGAAGTGAGAGTCTTCTCGACTGAAACATTGATCATCTTCAGCCAGAGCTCTCTGTTGTCCACCACCGGGGCTGACACATGCTTAGGAGCCATAGGATCAGAGGGACAGACCTGGCAACGGTTGACATGCCTGGGAGAGATCTTGGGAAGAATTCAAGAATTTTTCCCCCAATGGGCTTGAAAATATTAAGCAGCTGGGGTCTGTGGCTCAGCCTGTCATCCCAGTGCTTTGGGAGGCTGAGGTGAGTGGATTGCCTGAGCCCGCGGGTTCGAGACCCGCCTGGGCAACTTGGCGAGACCTCATCTCTACAATAAATCAAAAAATCAGCCGGGCGTGGTAGCGAGTGCCTG